>NC_053424.1:87758067-88058067 GCF_007990345.1 Gossypium hirsutum
TAGTGTTAGGCATCGCTTTTTCTTCATATTAAATCTCAAATATGATCTTGTGTGAAGGGTCAATTGCTAACAACTTGGAACACCTTTTGACTTTTGGAAGTGAAGTCACATCTCTGATTCTAGTTATATTAGCTTGAGGTATTGGAAAATCGAGTCAATCCATTTTTATTTAAAATGATAAGTTAAGTGATATTTAATGAATGGATTATTTGTGTGGTTTGTCCGAGATAGATTGTAAGCCCCACGCCGAGACCATCACCGAGTCGAGCTTAAGGGGTTACCGAACATAATTTATCAATTTAAGAACTTCAAATCATTTGTTTCTACATTCATAGCTTTCTAGCTACTCGGTCACAGTTACAAGAAAAATCATATCTCGAGTTACGAAACTTGAAATCAAGATCGTAAATTTTCCCTGAATCTAGACTCATATATCTATTACTAATTTTTTTCTAGAATTTTTTTTATTGGGCCAATTAGTACAGTTTATTAATTAAATTATCCCTTGTTTTCGGGTTCGACTGCTCTGACCTCTGTGTATTACGAATCAGATATATCTCTATACAAAATCTCAATGACTATGAGGTTTGTTTCTATTAAAACTACACTAAATAAGGATCTGTACATATAAATAAAAACTTCTAATTATTTTAGTAAAATTTATTATGAATTTTTTTTAAAGTAGAACAGGGGATCCAGAAATACTCTGGCCTTTTGAAAAGTTTAAATATCTCATAAAATATAATTTATATTCCTGTTTTGTTCAATCATATGAAAATAGACTCATTAAGCTTCAATTTCATAACTTACTCATCATTTAGTTCCATTTATACTATTTTTAGTGATTTTTCAAATTCATGTCATTGCTGCAGCAATATTCTGTTTTAAGGCAAGTTTCATCTTTCCATGAATTTTAATGAACTAGATAACCTATTAAACTTCCATGATATCAAACATGATCTAAATTAGCCATCACCATGACTTATCAATATAAACATTTTCTCAACCAAACATGGCATATCATAAAATTATTTACACAAAATAGGTATATTTCTATACATGCCATACTTAAGTAGTTGTACAAGCCATTTACCAAGATAAAAGTCCTTTGGATAGTGTGATCGAACTTTTGACCTGTCCGATTCCTGAGCCAGCTTGTTCAAAACTACAGTGAATGAAAAGGAAGGAGTAAGCATAAATGCTTAGTAATCTCATATGTAAATAATAAGTAACATAACAATACAAATATACCAAACAACTTTAGCATGGTAACCAAAACATATATCAATCTTAAACATCATCATCTTACTACCTATCGCTTTGATTATTTCAACCGAGGGTTAAGAACATACTGTCAAAGTGTCCATTTCACAACACTTACCCAAAACGTCACTTATATCTTAAGTGCTCTTCCATTAAACTAGAAATTTCACCCGTTGAACACATCGGAATATAACTCGGATACATGGATATTTGCACATAAGTGCACATATGTAATTAAGAAATCATGTAACCCGCCCCTAAGTGAACTCGAAATCAACTCAACGAGCTCGGGCGTTCGCATCCATAAATGAACTCGGACTCAACTCAACGAGTTCGGATGCCTAGTTACATCTACGAACTCGGACTCAACTCAACGAGTTCGGACATTTGCATCCATAAGTGAACTCGGACTCAACTCAACGAGTTCGGATGCTCAACCATCCTAGTGACATGTCACTTGTATCCTAATCTATTCCTAAGGTTCAAACGGGCTTTTTCCCTTGATCTCACATTTGCCGTCTTCCATGGAATATCGGAACCTATACTCGGTAGCAATTCATATTTATCAAGTAGTAAACATAATTTGCATATTACTCAACATTAACCACAAAGCATAATATTTCACGATTAAAAATCAGCATATCATTTAATTAACATTAATAACTTAAAAATAACATTTATGCTACATTATTTACACATGAACTAACATTGGTACCAAAATATAAAGATTTTGCAATTTAGTCCATAATCTTTTCTTTTCCTCGATCACGACTTGAATCTCGTTTTTCTTGATCTATAATACCAAATTAATCTTATTTAATACATACATTTATCAAAACAACATTTAATACGAACTTTAAAAAAGTTACACTTTTGCCCCTAAATTTTGCATAATTACACTTTTGCCCTAGGCTCGGGAATTAAACTTTATTCCTTATTCTTATGTTTTATAATGCTGATCACTTTTCCCTTCTATGCACATCAATTCTCTCTCTAACATTTACTTGTGACTATTAGTATTTTTGCCGATTAAGCCTTTTATTCGTTTTCACTAAAAATCGAGTAGCACAAGTTATCTAACATAATTTAAAACCCCATATTCTATCATAAAACATCAAAATACACAAATTTCACCTATGGGTATTTTTCCAAATATAAACCCTAGGTTGAATTATTGCTAGCATAAGCTTAATCGAGCTTCCGGGATTCTAAAAACGTAAAGAACATTAAAAACGGGGCTTGGAATCACTTACTATGGAGCTTGGAAGCTTGAAATAAACCCTAGCTATGGAGAACCCTTGAAATTTCGGCCTAATGAAGAAGATGGACAAAAATTGGCTTTTAATTTTGTTTTTAATTCATTTTAATAACTAAATGACCAAAATACCCTTACTACTAAACTTTCCAAAAATTCCTTCCATGTCCTAATTTTGTCCATGAACTTAAAATTGGTCAAATTGCTATTTAAGACCTCCTCATTAATATTCCAAAACAATTCATACTAAAAACTTCTAGAATGCAAGTTTTGCAACTTATTCGATTTAGTCCCTACTTTCAATTTAAGCACTTTAGGCATAGAATTTCATCACGAAATTTTCACACAATCATGCAATCATATCATAAACATCAAAATCATTGTAAAATAATTATTTCTATCTCGAATTTGTGGTCACAAAACCACTATTCCGATTAAGCCCTAATTCAGGATATTACAACTCTCCCCCCCTTTTAAGGATTTTCGTCCTCAAAAATCTTACCGGTAAATAGGTGTGGGTATTGGTTTCTCATAGTTTCTTCAGGTTCCCATGTAGTCTCTTCTACCCCATGCTTTTTCCACAACACTTTTACAAGTGCAACACTTTTATTTCTTAGTTGTTTGACTTCTCGAGCTAAAATCTTAATCGGTTCTTCTTCATAAGTCATATCCGGTCGTAGTTCAATTTCTGTCGGTGAAATTATATGTGAAGGATCTGAACGATACCGACGTAACATAGATACGTGAAACACATCATGAATCTTCTCTAATTCGGGTGGTAACGCTAGCCGATATGCTATCGGTCCAACTTTTTCAATTATTTCATACGGTCCAATAAAACGCGGACTTAACTTGCCCTTTCGTCCAAATCTAAGGACTTTCTTCCATGGAGACACTTTCAAAAATACCTTATCACCAACTTGAAATTCCATTTCCTTTCGTTTCAAATCCGCATAAGATTTCTGTCTATCTGAAGCAGCTTTCAAATAATCTCGAATCACTTTCACCTTTTCTTCGGTTTCTTTTATTAAATCAACTCCATAAATCTTATTTTCCTTGAGTTCAGTCCAATACAATGGCGTCCGACATTTACGACCATATAATGCTTCATAAGGTGCCATTTTCAAACTTGTCTGATAACTATTATTATAAGCAAATTCTACCAACGGTAAATACTTTTCCCAACTACCTTGAAATTCCAATACACAACATCTGAGCATGTCTTCAAGAATCTGAATTACTCTCTCTGATTGTCCATCAGTTTGTGGATGAAAGGCAGTGCTGAAATTTAACATTGTACCTAATGCTTCTTGCAACTTTGCCAAAACCGTGAGGTAAACCTCGGATCTCTATCTGAAATGATTGACAAAGGTATCCCATGAAGTCTAACAATCTCTCGGATATACAATTCAGCCAACTTATTAAGAGAATAATCTGTACGTACGGGAATAAAATGAGCCGATTTAGTCTATCTGTCAACTATTGCCCAGATGGCATTTTTCTTCCTTGGAGTTAACGGCAACCCTGATATAAAATCCATAGTAATCCGATCCCATTTCCATTCAGAAACCATAATAGGCTGGAGTAATCCCGAAGGTACTTGGTGTTCAGCTTTCACTTGTTGGCAAACTAAGCACTTTGATACAAACTCAGAAATATCTCTTTTCATTCCACTCCACCAGTACATTTTCTTCAAGTCATTATACATCTTCGTACTGCCCGGATGAACCGCTAAACAACCATTATGTGCTTCATGCAAAATCTTTTGAATCAACTCATCATTTTTCGGTACACAAATCCGATTTTTAAACATCAAACAACCATCAGAACCGATTTTGAAATCTGATCCCGTATCAGCTTCACACTGTTTTCTTTTGGCTAGCAAATCTTGATCATTTTTTTGAGCTTCAGAAATCTCTTATAAAAACATCGGTCAATCTCTTATAAAAACATCGGTCTTACTCTTAACTCTGCTAGAATCGAACCGTCATCTGAAATTTTCAACTGAGTGTTCATAACTCTCAAAGCAAACAACAACTTTCTGCTTAAAGCATCGGCAACCACATTCGCTTTTCCTGGATGATAATCGATAACAAGCTCGTAATCTTTCAATAACTCCAACCATCTTCGCTGTCTCAAATTTAAGTCTTTTTGTGACATCAAGTATTTAAGACTTTTGTGATCGGTATATAGTCGGCACTTTTCACCATACAAATAATGTCGCCAAATCTTCAAAGCAAATACCACCACAGCCAATTCCAAATCGTGAGTAGGATAATTCTTCTCATGAGGTTTTAACTGTCTCGAAGCATAAGCCACCACTTTTCCTTCTTGCATGAGTACACACCCCAAACCATTTAGAGAAGCATCACTATACACCATAAATTCTTTACCTGATCCGGGTTGTATCAACACTGGTGCTTCAGTTAATAACTTTTTCAATTCTTCGAAACTCTGTTGAGATTCTTCCGTCCATTCAAATTTAACATCCTTTCGGAGTAGTCTAGTCATAGGAGCAGCAATTATAGAAAATCCATTTACAAACCGCCGATAATACCCAACTAGCCCCAAGAAACTTCTAACTTCAGTTACGTTTTTCGGTGGTTTCCAATCAACAATGGCTGAAATTTTACTAGGATCAACCTGTATACCATCACCTGAAACAATATGACCCAAAAATCCAACTTCCCGGAGCCAAAATTCACTTTTACTAAACTTAGCATACAGCTACTTATCTCTCAAAGTTTGCAAAACTATCCTCAAATGCTCAGCATGCTCTGTCTCATCTTTTGAATAAATTAAAATATCATCTATAAACACCACAACAAATCTGTCCAAGTATAGCCGAAATATGCGATTCATTAAATCCATAAACACAGCAGGAGCATTTGTCAACCCGAATGGCATAACTAAAAATTCATAATGACCGTACCTTGTTCTAAAAGCAGTTTTAGGCACATCTGACTCTTTTACTCGCAGCTGCTAATACCCAGATCTCAAGTCAATCTTTGAAAACCATGTCGCTCCTTTTAGCTGATCAAACAAATCATCAATTCTCGGCAACGAATACTTGTTTTTGATTGTCACCTTGTTTAACTGCTGATAATCAACACATAATCTCATAGAATCATCCTTCTTTTTCACAAATAACACGGGAGCACCCCAAGGTGAAAAACTCAGTCTCACAAAGCCTTTATCAGTCAACTCTTGCAACTGCGACTTTAATTCTTTCAACTCTGTTGGTGCCATTCTATATGGAGTAATCGAGATCGGAGCTGTTCCCGGTATTAAATCAATACCAAATTCTACTTCCCTGACTAGAGGCAAACCCGGCAATTCTTCTGGAAATACGTCCGCAAATTCACACACAACCGGCATTGATTCAACTTTCTTTTCAACTTCTTTTCTATTAATTACATACGCCAAATAAGCTTCATAACCCTTTCTCAAATATCTCTGAGCCGACATCGAAGAAATCATACTAGAAAATGCCTCTGATTTGTCTAGCTCAACCCGCAGAATTTCACCACTTTCACACTTTAATTCTATAACCTTTTCTTTGTAATTTATTATAGCATCATGCAATGTCAACCAATCCATACCCAAAATAACATCAAATTCATCAAACGGCAACAACATCAAGTCGGCCAGAAAGTAATGACCCCGAATCATTAAAGGGCATTTCTTGCTTACTTTATCAACTATCACGCATTTGCCTAACGGGTTCGACACTCTAATCATAAATTCTGTGTTCTCAACAGGTATATTCATACTAGACACCAGTTTAATGCATACGTATGAATGAGTAGAACCAGGATCAATCAAAGCAATAACATTAATATCATAAAGAGAAAATGTACCGGTAATCACATCGGGTGAGGAATCATCTTCACGCGCTTTAATAGCATAAGTTCTAGCCGGAGCTCTTCCCTCAGATCTAACTACTGCATCTATAGCTACATTCTTACTGCTTGTTTCACTTCCAGCTTTTCTCGGATACCTTCCCCTCGAGTTTGCACCACTAGCTTTTACACTCTGAATTTTTTTTCTCAGCTCTCTCTGGGCAGTCTCTAATAAAATGATCCGGAGAACCACATCGAAAATATTCATTTGCTCTGCACGGACCAAAATGATTTCTACCACACCGCTGGCACTCGGGTTTAACAAATCTCAAGTTCCCTACACTGGCTGTAGAAGTATTCTGAGATTTAGGACCCACATTCTGCTTCTTAAAATTTTCATATGATTGCCCAGCTGAAACTTGGGAACGAGGATTCATATTTCTTGACTTTCCGGGTTGCTGTGAAGGTGCCTTACTCATTGGCCTTTTCTTCCAATTTCGTGTCTCAGCCTCTACCTTCCTCTTCTCTTTAAGTAGTTCTTCAGCCTTACAAGCTCGATCAACTAGGACTACCATTTCTTTCAGTTCAAGGATCCCGAAAAATACTTTAATGTCTTCGTTGAGCCCGTCTTCAAATCGTCGGCACATCTTGGCTTCTGTAGGAACATATTCCCTGGCATACTTACTCAATCGAACAAACTCTCTTTCATATTCTGAGACTGTCATGTTACCTTGCTTCAGCTCAAGAAACTCTTTACATTTCTGATCAATAAATCTTTCACTAATATATTTCTTCCGAAACTCTTCTTGAAAGAATTCCCAGGTTACCCTCTCTTTCGGTACCACCGAAATCAAAGTCTTCCACCAATTATAGGTTGAATCTCTCAACAAAGATGTAGCACATTTCAAACATTCTTCAGGTGTACAAGATAATTCATCAAATACCCGAATAGAATTTTCAAGCCAGAACTCTGCTTTCTCTGCATCATCATCATCATCAATATTTGTTCTAAATTCTTCAGCCCCTTGTTTACGAATTCTATCAACGGGGGTTCTGTGAAATTTTATCATATCCACTCCTTGAGGCATTGGAGGCATAGGTTGAGGAATTGGGGGAGGTGGGGGAGGTCATACATTTGGGTTCGTACGAACGAACTCAGTGTACCATGCACTCATCATTTGGAGAAAGGCTTCCAGATCCCTTTCTCCTCCTCCCTGACCAACAGTAGGAGGTGGGTTTTCAGTCGGCGCTGCCCCTTCAGCCGGAGCTGGTGCATTATTCTCTACTTCATCTGCCACAGCTGGATCGGGATCCATTTACTGTATAAAAATCATTTAAAAAGGTCAGAAGTCGTCACACTATCACAATTCATACATATGGCATGTATAGCAAAATCCGTACATACAACACGTAGTCCGAGAACTAACTAAACCTGCTCTGATACCACTAAATGTAACGCCCCCATGCCTGAGACCATCACTGGAGTCGAGCTTGAGGGGTTACCGAACATAATTTATCAATTTAAGAACTTCAAATCATTTGTTTCTACATTCACAGCTTTCTAGCTACTCGCGTCACAGTTACAAGAAAAATCATATCTCGAGTTACGAAACTCGAAATCAAGATCCGTAAATTTTCCCTAAATCTAGACTCATATATATATTTACTAATTTTTTTCTAGAATTTTTTTATTGGGCAAATTAGTATAGTTTATTAATTAAAGTATCCCCTGTTTCAGGGTTCGACTGCTCTGACCTCTGTGTATTACGAATCAGATATATCTCTATACAAAATTTCAATGACTATGAGGTTTGTTTCTATTAAAACTAGACTCAATAAGGAATCTGTACATATAAATAAAAACTTCTAATTATTTTAGTAAAATTTATTATGAATTTTTTTTAAAGTCAAAACAGGGGATCCAGAAATCACTCTGGCCCTGTTTCGCAAAAGTTTAAATATCTCATAAAATATAATTTATATTCCTGTTTTGTTCAATCCATATAAAAATAGACTCATTAAGCTTCAATTTAATAACTTACTCATCATTTAGTTCCATTTATACCATTTTTAGTGATTTCTCAAATTCATGTCATTGCTGCAGCAATATTCTGTTTTAAGGCAATTTCATCTTTCCATGAATTTTTATGAACTAGATAACCTATTAAACTTCCATGATATCAAACATGATTTAAATTAGCCATCACCATGACTTATCAATATCAAACATTTTCTCAACCAAACATGGTCATATCATAAAATTATTTACACAAAATAGGTATATTGCTATACATGCCATACTTAAGTAGTTGTACAAGCCATTTACCAAGATAAAAGTCCTTCGGATAGTATGATCGAACTTTCGACCTGTCCCGATTCCTGAGCCGGCTTGTTCAAAACTACAGTGAATGAAAAGGAAGGAGTAAGCATAAATGCTTAGTAAGTTCATATGTAAATAACAAGTAACATAACAATACAAATATACCAAACAACTTTAGCATGGTACCACCAAAACATATATCACATCTTTAAACATCATTGATCATCTTACCACCTTATCGTTGTTGTATCTATTTTCAACCCGAGGGTTAAGAACATACCTGTCCAAAGTGTCCGTTTCACAACACTTACCCAAAATGTCACTTATATCTTAAGTGCTCTTCCATTAAACTAGAAATTTCACCCGTTGAACACATCGGAATATAACTCGGATACATGGATAATTTGCACATAAGTGCCACATATGTAATCAAGAAATCATGTAACCCGCCCCTAAGTGAACTCGAAATCAACTCAACGAGCTCGGGCGTTCGCATCCATAAATGAACTCGGACTCAACTCAACGAGTTCGGATGCCTAGTTACATCTCACGAACTCGGACTCAACTCAACGAGTTCGGACATTTGCATCCATAAGTGAACTCGGACTCAACTCAACGAGTTCGGATGCTCAACCATCCTAGTGACATGTCACTTGTATCCTAATCTATTCCTAAGGTTCAAACGGGCTTTTTCCCTTGATCTCACATTTGCCGTCTTCCATGGAATATCGGAACCGATACTCAGTAGCAATTCATATTTATCAAGTAGTAAACATAATTTGCATATTACTCAACATTAACCACAAAGCATAATATTTCACGATTAAAAATCAGCATATCATATAATTAACATTAATAACTTAAAAATAACATTTATGCTACATTATTTACACATGAACTTACCTTGGTACCAAAATATAAAGATTTTGCAATTTAGTCCACAATCTTTTCTTTTCCTCGATCACGACTTGAATCTCGTTTTTCTGGATCTATAATACCAAATTAATCTTATTTAATACATACATTTATCAAAACAGCATTTAATACGAACTTTAATAAAATTATACTTTTGCCCTTAAACTTTTGCATAATTACACTTTTGCCTCTAGGCTCGGGAATTAAACTTTATTCCTTATTCTTATGTTTTATAACATGCTGATCACTTTTCCCTTCTATGGCAACATCAAATTCTCTCTCTAACATATACTTGTGACTATTAGGTATTTTTGCCAATTAAGCCCTTTTACTCGTTTTCACTAAAAATCGAGTAGCACAAGTTGTCTAACATAATTTAAAACCCCATATTCTATCATAAAAAATCAAAATACATAAATTTCACCTATGGGTATTTTTCCAAATATAAACCCTAGGTTGAATTATTGCTAGCATAAACTTAATCGAGCTTCCGGGATTCCAAAAACGTAAAGAACATTAAAAACGGGGCTTGGAATCACTTACTATGAAGCTTGGAAGCTTGAAACAAACCCTAGCTATGGAGAACCCTTGAAATTTCGGCCTAATGAAGAAGATGGACGAAAATTGGCTTTTAATTTTGTTTTTAATTCATTTTAATAACTAAATGACCAAAATACCCTTACTACTAAACTTTCCAAAAATTCCTTCAATGTCCTAATTTTGTCCATGAACTTAAAATTGGTCAAATTGCTATTTAAGACCTCATTAATATTCCAAAACAATTTCATACTAAAAACTTCTAGAATGCAAGTTTTGCAACTTATTCGATTTAGTCCCTACTTTCAATTTAAGCACTTTAGGCATAGAATTTCATCACGAAATTTTCACACAATCATGCAATCATATCATAAACATCAAAATCATTGTAAAATAATTACTTCTATCTCGGATTTTTGGTCACGAAACCACTATTCCGATTAAGCCCTAATTCAGGATATTACATAGATCTAATTAAATCTAGTAGTGGGTGTTAGAAGAAATTTTTTTGCATTAGATTTACTTAGATCAGGTGTAGGTTTTAACATTAAACAAAAATAAACATATGTTCTATATTGTTAAAATTATTATTTAAATTTTGTTTGATGAGGATACTTTGTGTATCCATTAATAGAGATAAAACCCATCATTATGGACTATGTCCAGTAAGTGACTCGAAACCATTGATTTTGGTGATATGTATAATGTGTGATTTTTTATTATTAATGATATGAATATTATGAAAATCTCATTCTCATGTTATGTGATTTTATGTAATATTTGATTTTCGCATGATTTATAAAATGTGAAATTTTGGTGCCATTTGTACATATGTGATTTGCATGTTGAGCATGCCTATGTAATTTTAAGTAAAAAGTGACATAATGAGCATGTCTCACATGCCAAAGTGAATTGATTTTTAAGTGAAAAAGTGATTTTGGTCATATCACATGCATGGGGTGGGATATGTGAAAGGTGGAAGTATGTGGCAGTTTATCTGCATTAATGTGACATTATTCACGATTTTGATTATGTGGCAGGTCCATGATATTGATTACTGGCAGTTTATCTACGATTTTGGTGTCATTGTTCATAATTTGGTATGTTGGATGGACGAGTTCTGGGGAACTCGATTTTGGTGTGTAGCGGAGATAGGTAGGACTATTTTCATAAAATCTGCATCGTTTTACGAAATGTGCATTGACATGATCATGCATAGTATAAGTGTAAAAGATTGAGTTATATGAAATTGATATGATTATTATGATTGTATAATGTATTTGTTTATATGTATGTGATTGTGTTTATATTAATCTTACACTAAGCTTTATAGCTCATCTCCCTCTAGTTTTCTGATTTTACAGATAACCCCGAGTTTAGGATTCGATGACAGCATTTGGAGGAGTTTCTCTGAAATCCTTTTAAATTAAAGCAATTAAATTTTATTTTGATATGTTGATACTTTAGGTTTGTAATAATTTTGAGTATAGACTGTGGCATGAGACTTTATTTTGGGGATTTTTCATTCTGATTTGCATAAAGTGCTTGCATGATATTAAGTTTTAAAAACTACTTAAATTAGTATTTAATTAGATTTCACTTGAAACTCGATTTTTAAAATAGAATATGTCAATAACACATTTCTCCGCTGCATTTCTGAAAATTGAGTTTTTAATAAAATTAGACTTAGTTTTCAAAATTATTAATGTTTACAAATCGGTTTTCTAAAGACATTTGATTTATGAAGTTAATATGTTTTTGTTTACGAAATAATGACGAATAACCAAGTCCTCCGATTGTGAATAAAAAGACAAATGATTTAGAAGTATGATTGAAAATCCGAAATAGTTTTGAATAAATGATTAAATGTTTACAATTGAGATTTTATTTATTTTGATTCCTGAAATTTGCACGATTTTTATGAAATGAAAATAAATGCTTTATTTCATTTGTTTTGAATTGATAAGCCAATAGTTTATTTTTTTTTCAAAATTTCGAAAGTTTATTTCGGCCATTTTCATGGACAAATGATTTTTAAAATGAGATTGAAAATAAAGTTGAACATTGGATTTTACAAGTTTTGAACGAAATACGCAAATGGTTTAAAATAAAATAAAATAAAAAAGTACATTTGAAATCAAGAAAGTTTTTTTGGCCATTTCGGTGGCCAATGTAGCTTTTTGAATTCGGCCATAACAATTAGACCGGGTTTTAGGTGTTACAACCTAGCTAAGCATGAACAGAAAATCTCTTTGAACTTTTCCAGAGAGAATTCAAAATTGGTTGCTAGACCTTTTGAATTTTCTTACTTCCCCCACATAAATTTTTGAGATCTTTTTCCTTTTATTAATCACCTATAATAAAACAGAAAAATTCTATTTTTACTTATAGAGAAAATCATGGACGGTAGTAAAATTTTTTATTCTTCCCAAAAGAATATCAACTTCCATAAATATTAACTCTAGAGAGTAGTTGCGAATTGTATTCCCTAGGTGAAACTATCTACTAGGTAATACTATCCACTAGGCGATACTATCCGCCAGGCGATACAATTCACCAAACGAAACTATCCGTCAGGTGGTACAGTTCGCCAAAGATGTATGTAAGACAGCATACACCCAACGTATTTGTGTGAAGTCTATTCGTTTTAACCATAAGGTGTGACCTTGTAGGTTCTTGTAACATTAGTATTAATACTAGAACATTTCTAATGTTACAATCAATGAGTGACATCTAGCAATACATCATTGCTACCCAAGTTACAAGAAGTCGTGATTCAACATAACCTTTCTAAGATAAACTTTTTATTTATTATATCATTTTATTCTTTATATCTAGAGGGGACACAAGTCATGGTATAGTCACACTTGTATAGTCCAATATCATATTTTCTAATATTCTGAGTAGACTACAATAAACAAATAAGTGTAATATCTCATATCAACTTATTTTAGCATGACCATGCATTTCTAGTCACACTCAATCAAGTGGCCCAAGATTTTACTTTTATTATGTAAGAGGGATAAATCTTATCTTGATCAATCATATCTCATTACATGGATTATGGTATATCCAACATCAGTCTATATAGTACAACTTGTTACCGTAGACATTTGATTGTATCAAAATATACAACTCACGATGTTGAGGAAATAATTATCTCAAGTCTGAGGATCATATACATAGTTATCACTATGAGTAATGTTTTGACTATTACATAATAATCAAAGAAACATACTCTCAATGAGTTAGTCTAATATGTTGTTCTCTAACACATACTCATTTATTGATTTTGACATCCCTATGTCAATGACAACACTTTATCATCAATCAACTACACATTAGTCTCAATGCATTGTCGTTTTCCAAACCCACAATAATATTTGACTAAGGACTTTTTAATAATAATCATATTGTTCTCAAGAATTTATTATTAATCAGTTTATTTAAACACACAGAAAAAGAAAATGAAATAATAATGGTAATGCCTTATATTAATGACAAGGTAACACGAGTATGTAATTACAATCATCTCCTGATTGGTCTTTGGGCATACTCTAACAACATTTGCCAGCAATATGATGAAAATGTTGAACATATTTTCTTTAGTTGTGGTTGGACAATGATCATTTGGTTTGGGGTCTGTCGTAGAATGCAAATGCAAAGAGAGTTGATTAGTTCTTTTGACAAATGGTTGGTTTAGATGATTGAGGATATAGGAAAGCTAAAGATTGTTAGGAAGGACCTTATGATTCAAATGGTTTATACCTTATGGTATAAACGGAAGATAAGGTGCGAAAAGGTATTGTAGTGAAGCCAAATTAATATTTGGAAAAATATAAGGAAAATTCAAATGGCTTCGAGAGAATTAATTGATAGCATGGGCATATATGTGAATTATAGGGAGGTAGGGGAAGCTAGTAAGAAGATTACAAAGTAGGAGAGACTAGAGAGGGGTTAGCTTAAGTTTAATTGTGATGGTGTGTTTGATAAGAAAAATAGGAAAGTTGGTATTGGTGTGATTGTTTGAAATGAGAATGGAGTTATGGTTGATGGTATTATATTATGTACTACTTTTGATTCACCAGATACAGTGGAAGCCTTTGCTCTCAAACTGGTTGTCAATTTAGCAATCCAAAAAAAAATATGAGAAGGTTGTTATAGAGACAGATTCTCAAGTGGTTTAAAATGAATTGAAAGGAAAATATGTGAAGTTAATTAGAGACTGAAACCTATTATACTTCAATTGGATAAATTGATTAGTTCATTTCTAGATGTAAAGATTTAACTAATTAGGAGAGATGCTAACAAAGTTGTTGACTGGATAGCTAATCAATACAAAAAGGAGATAAGTCTGATAGGTTGGCTTGACCGTTCTCCATCTTCCTTAGTACACATCCCAGGCAAATGTTGTCTATCAACTCCCCCTACTTAAAACTTTATATTCTAGGTAGTTTATGAGATTACTTGGAAGAATTTCAACACTCTTGCCTAGAATCTTTGTACTCTATGTTTTTATGCTCAAGTTTTCTACTTGTTGCATGCATGATAATGATGTACTTTTATTTTTTTTTTGTTTATAATTGAAGTTCTCTTTTAGCCAAAAAATAAAATTATACCTATGGTTACTAAACTATTAATAAGTTTTTGTTTTTGTCACTCAACTTCATAAAGTTAAAAAATAGTCACTGAACTATTTGAAAATTTCCATTTAAGCCACTAGGTTGTTAAAATCATTGTTGTATGGCCTTCTTTATTTGCATTGTCTGCACTAATCAAAAGATGTCATTCCTCTTCTATTCAACAGATCAAATTTTTTTTATCATGAAACAACTTTGAAAGTCACAAATTTGTGAATCAAAATCCAAACAGCTTTCTTCTTTGAACCCTGACACTAAGCATCAAATCAACTTGGATCTAAGGTATATTTTTCTACTTCCCAATGGGTACTAATCCACCATACTGATTTCAAATCGTTGCTTAGAGCTCGCTAAAAAAAACTTAACAGTCAAGTGACTTAAATGAAAACTTTTGAATAGTTCGGTGACCATATTGTAACATTTTAAAGTTAAATGACCAAAATATAAACTTATTAGTAATTTAATGACCTTAGATGTAATTTACTCATAAAAAAATAACATGATGAAATCCAAAACTAATTGTAATTAATTCATATTAGTTGGGAAAAAAAACAATGCTTAAAAAATTATCCTACCCTAGTCTTTTTTATAATAAAAACTAGAAATTAATTAATTGCCTATAATTATTTTTCTAACACTTCCTTCAAATTCCAAAATCTAGCCTTAAGATAATCTCACTCAGAGTTGTTTATGGGTCGAGTTAGATCGAGATAATGTCAGGTTTTAAAAAAAATTCTTAAGCCCAGGCTAGTTTTTGGGTTGGGCTGGCTCACCAAAAACGCCCATTCCACTATTTAAAAAAATAAAATATTCAAAACTATATTTTTAATCAATATTTATATAATTTTTAATTAAATTTAAATTTAAAAAATATTTTTTTAATTTAAGTTGAATTCAATACACATCGAGCCTAGTTGACTCAAGATAAAACATCTTTATCTAATCAAGCGAACTACCCGAACTTTGACTAAATCTAACATGACATGAACTTGAAGAAAAGGTTTAGAATTTGTGAAAAACTTGATATATCAGTATGAGAAATTGTATAATATCACAATATCAACATAACATAACAAAAATAATATGAATACACATGAATATATGGATTTGGTTTTAAAAAAGAGAGTTAATATTGAAGGATTAAAATACAAGAAAAAGGATGTTGATCATTTGTTAATGAGGTTTAATGATTAGCTTAGATCTCTCATTCAAAACTGCCACCATTTTCGTTTTTTCAAAGTCCAAAAGCCCATTACTTTCGGATCAATTCAATGCCTTATTGATTGATGTTGTTAAGAAAGTTCCAAGCTAAACTTTTAGACCATGGAAAAACAGTTGGATGATTTTAAATAAAATATTGATTTCAGTATGCTAAACAAGTTTTACCTTTTGTAAGTTTGACTTCCAATTTATTGAGAATCCAATATTACCATAGTTTTCTGTGATAAAATCATATCAACATTCCTGCTCCTCCCGCAACTTTAACTGTATGCAATGTTCCTCACACCAAAACATTTCCCTTCTTTTTCTTCATCTCTGGTTGGTGTTGCTCATATGATTTCAACTTCTAGCGTTAATTTGACATTAAATAAAATAATTTCAAAAACTTATAAATCAAATTACTTTATTATTTATCCTATTTATAGTGACAGGGTATCTCCCTTAATATTAGTAAATAGTTATAATTATTCAATAAATAATCTTCATTATTAAAGATATGATCATTCATTTAGATAGTTATGTCTCTATGAAGAGGTATGATAATAAGCATATAAAATGTTTCTTTTTATTCTCCTTCATTTTCTAATATTATTAGATTTTTTTTCTAAGTAATAATTGTAGAAGTTCTTTATAAAAATTGATATTCTTGCTATGCTCTACTGAATACTCAATGGACTGTTTCTATCATTACAAAATGTTGATAGTCATTAGAATTTATTGTATTCTTGATGTTTATTTATCAGTAATTCTTTTGCATACCAAAATATAGGTGAGAGCAAATAAAACTTTTAAAAAACAGCATTAATACATGTGCTTTTATTAAGTTTTCATAAATTTATTTCTCATAATTACTTTGTTGTGTGGCGAAATAAATAATTTATTTTAAATAAATAAATTTAGGAGTTAAAATGATAAATTATACAAAAATAAATAATAAATTAACGCATAACACGAAAAGCAAAAAAAAAACCACAAAACAAAAGTATAAACCTATTATAATTTAGATAAGGTGAAATATTTGCATGTAAAAAATTCTATAAACTTTCATCTCACGAAAAATGGTACAAAATATTTTTTAAAATTTAAATTGAGTTAATAGAAATTATTATGTAAAACATAAAGCAAATTGACATACAATAGGACACAAACACAAATAACTTTTGTAATGTTTCATTTATAAAAGCAATACATTTGTATAATTAGGATTAAAATCAAATTATTATAATACATAAATCAGTGGATCCATGATTTAATTAAACTAAAATAACTTAAATAAAGATGACACTTAATGAGAAATGAAAATAGATTAAAATTTGAATTGTCAACCCACGTATATGTAAATCTTACTATGAAAAAGCATCAAAAATCCTAACTCCTTTTAACACTATCAAAGCTCAATTAGTTAAACACAAATATATTTTTATAAGTATAACAAAACTTAATATAATATAAAAAATTATATAAATATAATATATGAAAATTAAGATATAATGTTAGAGTTGTGACCCAAATTCTTGTTAAAGAAAAAAATATAGTGACAAAATAGGGGATCTATGGGGGCGAAAGCCGAGGGCCGAATAAAAAGTACATTCCTTTTATTTGATATTAATTAGAATAAGGTGTTTCAATCTTACTACACTGCTTCTATTTGAAATTTATTAGAATAAGGTTTTTTAACCAATAAATAGATGTAGTCAAAACTCTTCTTGTATTATTCGAATTTGACATTAGTGAATTTTCTTCTCATTTACCCATGGTTTTTCCCGAAAGGATTTTCATGTAAATCTATGTTTTTATTTTTCCTTTCTTATTGATTTGCGATCGTTCTATATTATTATTATCGACATTTAATTTTTACATATAAAATAAACCAGAAACACATTTTAAAACCTGAAAATATTAAACTCAATGAAAAAAATGAAGCGCAAAATGCAGAAATTGTAAATGCTTTTAGATATTCCCGTTGCTTGTCAAAAAGCGGTTGCCAAATGGGGATATATTATTGAAAGTAGGTTTGAGTATGAATGTAGATTTGTATGTTGTTGAAGCTGGTAAATAAGTTGTTATAACAACCCCTAGTATTTAGGGATTAGTTACTTGTAATTAAGTACTAAGTACGCTAATTAGTTACTACCTATCTTTTATATTACAGTCAAGCTATAGCAATAAAAATATACTGAAAGTATTTTTCATTCTATCTTATCTTTTCTATCGTCTTAACATGGTATTAGTCACCAGGTTAAAATTTTCCTTGCCTCTCTAATTTTTTTCATAATCTTCTACCATGGCCGTCAATCCATCTTCTCCTCTCATTGACTTTCATCACCCTCTTTACCTTCACCCTTCTAGTACTCCTAGCACTATGTTGGTATCTCATCAGCTTCTTGGTTTTGAAAATTATACTATATGGAGTCGATCTATGCATATCGCTCTTCTTGCAAAAAACAAACTAGGATTTGTTGATGGCACTTGCTCACGAGCTGATTTTCCAGCTGATCTTTATCCTCAATTGGACCGTTGCAATGCCATTGTACTCTCTTGGATCCTCAACACCGTTTGCCAAGAACTTTCAACTGGTATTAGTTTCTCTTCGAGTGCCTACCTTGTTTAGAAGGATCTTCAAGAAAGTTACAGTAAAGTCGAGGGATCTAGAATTTGTTATCTCCATCATACTATTTCTTCTCACACTCAAGGTACTGCTTCTATCTCTACGTATTTCACACAACTCCTTCTTTTATGGGATAAGTATGATATTTTGGTGCCTTGCTCTCCATGTGGCTGTACAAATGCTCGAACTACATTTGTCTCTTTTCTTCAACAGCGACTCTTTTTCAATTTTTAATGGGTCTCAATGATTCTTACTCTGCTGTGCGAAGTCAAATCTTACTTATGCAACCACTGCCTTCAATCAATCAAGCCTACTCCATGCTTGTGCAGGAAGAACCTCACCGTCAGCTTTCTTCTCTATTACTTTCTGCATCCGAACCAACTGCCCTTTGTTCCTCGACTACTCCCACTGGTAGCTCCAAGCGCAAATTCAATGGCACCTATGATCACTGTCATGTTCGGGGTCATAAACGTGAAACCTGTTATAAACTGATTGTCTTCCCTCTGATTTTAAGTTCACTCGAAAGAAATCAGTTGCTACTAATATAACTTCTTTGATTAATTCTGTTGACACTATGATTCCCTCCTCCGTTCAGACTACATCTGCTCCTACTTTAACATCAGAATAGTATGAGCAACTTTTGAGTATTTTGCAAAAGGATTCATCTATTTCTACTACTGCTCAAATGGCTGGTACGCTCCCTTCCTCTATATCATCTAGCTGGATCCTTGATACAGGAGCTACCAACCATATGACATTTGACTTTCAATCCCTGAATTCTTCTGTTGTTCTTGCTCCTACCAGCTCGTGTGTTCAATTGCCTAATGGGAAATCCACCCCTGTTACTCATGTTGGCCATCATATTCTTTCTCCCACTTATAAACTCACTAATGTTTTATACATATCTAACTTTAATTACAATTTGCTTTTTATTTCTCAACTTACTAAAGACCTTAATTGTTTTGTGTCTTTTTATCCCCTTTTTTGCCTTTTATAGGACCTTTGCAGTGGACGGATGTTGGGGATTGGTAAAGAACATGCTGGTCTCTACTACTTCCAACCATAACAGTTTTCTTCCAGTCTTTGTAACACCCCTTACCCATATTCGACGCCGGGACAGGGTTTAAGGCATTACCAGACTTGAACGTACACCATTTCATAAAATCGGGCCATAAAGTTTCATTTAAATTAAAAACATTCAATCACATGCATAATGTAATATCCTGATTTTGGGCCTAGTCGGAATAGTGGTTTCGTGACCACAAAATCTGAGATAGAAATAATTATTTTATGATTATTTTAAGGTCTATGATATGATTGCATGATTGTGTGAAAATTTCGTGAAGAAATTTTATGCATAAAGTGCTTAAATTGAAATTAGGGACTAAATCGAATAATTTGCAAAACTTGCATTCTAGAAGTTTCTAGTATGAAATTGTTTTGAAATATTAATTAGGAGGTCTTAAATAGCAATTTTACCAATTTCTAAGTCTATGGACAAAAATTGGACATGGATGGAATTTTTGGAAAGTTTAGTAGTAAGGGCATTTTGGTCATTTAGGGGTAAAATGAATTAAAATACAAAATTAAAAGCCAATTTTGCTCATCTTCAACCCCATGGCCGAATATAGCAAGGAGAAACCATGGCTAGGGTTTTTCAAGCTTCCAAGCTCGATTGTAAGTCCGTTCTAGCCTCGTTTTTAATGATTTTTACGTTTTTTGAGTCCCGGTAGCTCGATTAAGCTTATGCTAGCAATAATTTAACCTAGGGTTTATATTTAGAAAAATACCCATAGGTGAAATTTATGTATTTTGGTGTTTTATGATAGAATATGAGGTTTTAAATTATATTAGACAACTTGTGCTACTCGGTTTTAAGCGAAAACTAGCAAAAGGGCTTAATCGGTAAAAATACCTAATAGTCATAAGTACATGTTAGAGTGAGAATTTGATGTTTCCATAGAAGGGAAAAATGATCAGCATGTCATAAAACATAAGAAAATAGGCTGAATTTTAATTTACGAGCTTTGGGGCAAAAGTGTAAATATGCAAAAGTTTAGGGGCAAAACTGTAATTTTTCCAAAATATGATTTTGGGTCAATTTGAATAATGTGAGTCCTAATTAGACTATATTTTAAATGATAGAGCAAGGAAAACTGAAATTCAGGCTAAAATGGGGAAAATACCAAGTTGTGGACGAAATGGTAAAAGTAGCCATTTTCGCATACGAGGTAAGTTCATATGTAAATGTTGGTAACATAGTTATTATTTTAAATGTTTTAATGTTATTTAAATGATATGATAATTATTATGAAATATTATACTTGTGATAATTGTTTGATAATATGTCAAATTATTTGATATATTTGGAAAATGTGAAATACTACCGAGTATCGGTATCGGCATTCCGTAGAAGATGGTTGAGACACATGATTGGGAAAAAGGTCCCGTTGAACCTTAGGAATGGATTAGGATACAAGTGACATGTCACTAGGATGGTTGAGCATCCGAACTCGTTGAGTTGAGTCCGAGTTCACTTATGGATGCGAATGTCCGAACTCGTTGAGTTGAGTCCGAGTTCGAGAGATGTAACTAGGCATCCGAGCTCGTTGAGTTGAGTCCGAGTTCACTTATGGATGTGAACGCCCGAGCTCGTTGAGTTGAGTCCGAGTTCACTTATGGGCGGGTTACATGGTAGCTTGGCTACATACGTGGCACTTATGTGCAAACTTTCCATGTATCCGAATTATATTCCGATGTGTTCAACGGGTAAAGTTCTACTCAAATGGAGGAATACTCAAGATGAAAGGGAAGTATTGGTAAGTGTTGTGAAATGGATACTTTGAACAGGTATGTACTTAACCCTCGGGTTGAAAACTCGATATAATAACAATATGGTAAGATGATAAATGAAAATGTGATATGAATGTCTCGGTGATGATTATGCAAATGATGTTTTATGTTTGCTTATATAGTTATGTTACTTGCTATTTGCATGTGAACTTACTAAGCATTTATGCTTACTCCCTCCTTTTCATTCCTTGTAGTGTTGACAAGCCAGCTCGAAAATCGGAAACGGTCGGAGGCACGCTCACACTATCCGTATACCATCTTGGCATAATGGCTTATATATTTTGAGTATGGCATGTATAGCATTATAATCATTTTGTGTATATGGTCTTATGATATGGTTATTGAGTGGTATGGAGATGCTTGGTAATGATTAGCCATTGGAATGGCTAATCATGATCATATTTGGTGTTATGTATGCTAAATTGCTAGCTAATCCATGGAAACCATGAAATAGGTAAAATTTACCATAAAATAGATTCAGACAGCAGCAGTGACGTGAGTTTGAAAAATCACTAAAAATAGTAGAGATACAATTAGATGATGAATAATATATGGAATTGAAGAATTATGAGTCTGTTTTCATATGGATGGAACAAAACAGGTATATGAGTTATATTTTATGAGATGTTTAAATTTTTGTGAAACAGGGCCAGAGCGATTTCTGGATCCCCTGTTCTGACTTTGGAAATTCACCATAAATTTTAAAAAGATAATTAGAAGTCATTATTTATATGTACAGATTCCTTATTGAGTCTAGTTTTATTAGAGACAAATGGCATAGTCATTGAAGCTCTGTACAGGGAGATATCTGATTCGTAATACACAGAGGTCAGAGTAGTCAAACCCTGAAAAGGGGAGACTTTAACTAATAAACTGTACTAATTGGCCCGACCAAAAATTCTAGAAAAAAATTAGTAGATAGATATATGAGTCTAGTTTCATGAAAAATTTACGAAATTGGATTTAGAGTTTTGGAACTCGAGAAATGATTTTTAAAGCGACTGTGATGCAGTTAGCCAGCTTGTCTAGAAATTTTAAAATGAATTGTATAAGCTGTTTAAGTAATGAATTAAGTCCGTTAACACCTCGTGTTCGACTCCGGAAACGGTCTTGGGTATGGGGCGTTACACATAATGTCCCTTACACGAGCTGATGAGGCTCTAAACATGCATTAAAGGCGGGTTGGGACTAAACTGAGGGCTTTAGAAAGTTTTGGGAAAACTTAGAAAAATTTTCATGAAACAGGGTCACACGTCCGTGTGGACACAGGGACACGCCTGTGTCCTCAGGCTGTGTAACTCTCTGTTTATGACGTTAACAAAACAAGTTGAACCATACGGCAAGGCCACACGCCCGTGTGCTAGGCCATGTGCGTGTCTCAGCCCGTGTGGCTAGCACTTAGGCTATTTTTCAAGCCTTTTTGTTGCCTTAATCTTTCACATATCATACCATCATTTTAATGATTTAGCATGTCTCACTAAGGCAAGTTTTTAACAATCAACCATAACATATTACCCAATAATTAATCTCTACTTATTTAACAAATGTCCATGTTCAATCATTATCAACTTAATGTCAATTTACGTGTTTATTCCATAGCCATGACCACCCCGAATGGTCCTAAGGCATTCTCATGCACATATGTTATACTATTCATTCATAATAAACAATTATAATCACATTGTAAGGCATTAAAAAATAGTAAGGATAATTAGGCTTATAAGCCGAAACATTATAAGCCACATCCCATGGCTATATACAATAAATCAACATGAGCCAATACATTTGGCTACTCATGATAACATCTAACATAAAAACTAAGTCTTTATACATGCCACTCACTTGTAAAAGCTTAACATATATATAAGTAGACACTTCCAAAATGATGACTTGATAGTGTGATGTTGCCTCTGACGATCTCCAACCCCAAGCTGACATGAAAACACTAAGGAAATGGAAAGGAGGAAGTAAGCTTTACGCTTAGTAATCTTGTATGAAAAATAATAAGCAATGTGATCATGTGCTATTTTTAATTTCTTTCTATTTATCTAAAGTCTAGTTAAGCTATTTTCCTGAGTCATGGTCACTCAATTTTTCGTATCCGAAGCTACGGGACTTTGAATTGAGAACCGTTAATTTTTCCTAAAACTAGACTCACATATATTCTTTCCATAAAATTTTCAAAATTTTTGGTTTAGCCAGTAAGTAGAGTTTATTTCTTAAAGTTACCCTTGTATAGCTGCCTGGCAGTTCCGACCTCCCTTCACCATGAATTAATTATCTCATAGTACGAGACTTAGATGACACTTCCGTCTATTTCCCTTGAAAATAGACTCATTAAGGATTTTAAGCATATAAATTATAACCCATATCATTTTTTTACAATTTTTAATGATTTTCCAAAGTTAAGATAGGGGAGTCCAAGATCACCCTGACCCTATTTCACAAAAAATTGAATATCTCATTATATGAGATTCCTTTGCTTACACCGTTTCCTCTATCTGAAACTAGGCTCGATAAGATTTAATGTCATATTTTTCTCAGCCTCTAACTCAATTTCCACTATTTTTGGTGGATTTTAAAATTAGGACCGCTACTATTATAATAATCTGTCTTAGTGCAACATAATGATAACCATCACAATTTTGTTATAGAAATTATTCTCATAAATAACACTCATTCATTTGCACTTTTATCACAAGTCCATTTCATTTCACATGGAAAACACATGCTCATGAGTTTCGAGTACGTACCTGTGCTATCTCTTAGCACAACCACTCATCCAAACATGATAATCATATACATCATACTAGTATCATCTAAGCATAGATGAGTTTATCATTTCAAGTATTTCCATTCCATTTCTCATATTAATTCCTGTTGAATTCCTCAGAATCTCGATGGATATCACATTTATCGTCAAGTCATGCAAGTGATCATTTCAAGTACGCACTCCCGCGAACATCACTCATTACGGCGGGATTGTCAGTCCAGGCTAAATCCCCCATATCATAACTCACAAAGTGTTGTCGAAATTACCAGTCCAGGATAAATCCCTTACAATTACATACACTCTCATAAGTTCGAATCTGAATCACCAGTCCAGGCTAAATTCAGTCCTTAATCAGATTACCCGTCCGGGCTAAATCCTTAATGCACCCTTATTCTTCGGGAGGCTTGATCACTTAAGGAACACATGTCCGGGGTAGATCCTTTCTATATTGAGATCAACGGATTACTCGTCTGGGCTAAATTCTTTTCTGCAACACATGCAGGATCTCATGTCATGTAAACAATGATTTATCCATCGGATATCCCTATTTATTCAACCGGGAATTTTCTCTTTTCATCAAGTATATCAGTATGCATAGATGATCATGCAATATACGTTCAATTCAACACATTTTCATGTTTATTTGGGCATTAGTCCATACAACCAAAAATAACATATCATTTAGTTTTCATACAAACTTATTCATTTCATTTAAAATGTCAATTTCCATCAAATGTCCATTAAGGTCAAATTCAATACAATCATAGCAAGATATATTTCATGTATAACAATAATAACATAAATAATATGCTTATTAAATCACGCGAACTTACCTCGAATACAGAAACGACAAAATTACCATTTTAGCCCAAAACTTATATTTTTCCGATTTAAGCCCGAATCTCGATTTCCTTGATCTATCATTTCAAATATAGCCTATTTAGGACTCACATTATTCAAATTGACCTAAAATCATATTTTGGAAAAAAATACATTTTTGCCCCTAAATTTTGTCAAAATTACACTTTTGTCCCTAGGCTCGTAAAGTGATTTTTATTCAATTTTCCCATTCTATAGGCCTAGGCGAACCTTTTCCATAACTATAGAAAAATAAAATTCTCATCATAACACCCTTTTATACCATTTTACAACTTTTACAAAACAGTCCTTTTGGACGTTTTCGTTGAAAATCGCTTAGTAAAAGTCGTTTATTTAACACCCAACACTCATTTTCTACCATTAGACATCAAAATACAATCATGTCACTCATGGGTAAATTTTTAAACATAAGCCCTAGCTCAAAATAATGGTAGAAATGAGTAGATCATGTTATCGGGACTTCAAAAATGTAAAGAACATTAAAAACGGGGCTCGGGATCACTTACAAATGAGCTTAGAAGCTTGAACCAAACCTTACCCATGGTGTCCATGCTATTTTTGGCTGGATGGATAAGATGATAACCAATTTTGGCTTATTTTCGCTTTTTAATTCTTTTAATTATTAGATTACCAAAATGCGCTTAACTTAAAAATATTTTATTACACCCATTTCATGTCTATTTTTGTCCAAAAATTAACCAATGGACTAATTACCATTCAAGGACATACAATTTAAAATATTATAACAATTGGACACTTCTAACATGTGGAACTCAACTTTTTCACTTTTTACAATTTAGTCCTTTTGACCAAATTGAGTGGCCGAACGTCAAAATTTTCGAACGAAATTTTCAAAAAATCATTCCTTGAAATCATAGACCATAAAAATATAATAAAAATAATTTTTTTACTTCAGATTTGTGGTCCCGAAACCACTATTCCGACTAGGCCCTAATTCGGGATGTTACAGTCTTGTACTTCCCAACAAATCGGCCAATTCTTCTTTGCCCATTGTTACTTCTTTTATGGCTTTACATAATGATCCCCATGTATGGCACGCTCGCCTTGGTCACACCTCTATTTCCACAATGAAAAATATTGTTCAATTGCAATCTGTTTTACATGATCTTAATGAATTATCTTTTTGTTCTGTTTGTCCTTTGGCTAAACAAACAAAATTTCCATTTCCTCATAGTCTCACTCAAATAACTCATGCTTTTTATTTAATTCATATTGACCTATGGGGACCTTATAGAATCTCAACTCATAGTGCTCATTGTTTTTTCCTCACTATAGTTGATGACTTCACTCGAATTACTTGGGTCTACCTTTTGCGGACCAAGAGTGATGCATCTATTACTCTTAAACAATTTGTTGCCTTTGTCAAAACATAATTTTCAGCTGATATTAAGATCATTCGTAGCGATAATGGTTCTGAATTTTTTAACTCTACTTGCACACATTTTTTCACTTCTCTTGGTATTGTCCATCAAAGTTCATGCGTCGATACTCCACAGCAAAATGGAGTTGCTGAACGCAAACATCACCATCTCCTTGAGCTTGCTCAAGCCTTGAAATTTCACTCTAATTTACCTTCTAAATTTTGGGGTGAATGTGTGCTAATAGCTTGCTACATTATCAATCGTTTACCTAGCTCTGTTTTGTCTTGTAAATCTCCTTATGAAAAACTCCACAAAACTCCTCCATCTCTCGATCATCTAAGGGTTTTTGGTTGCTTATGCTATACCACCGTACCTCATTACCATGATAAGCTTTCCCCTAAATCTATTCCTTCCATTTTTCTTGGTTATTCTCTAGTTCAAAAGGGGTACATTCTCTTTGATCTTCTTTCAAAGAAATTTTTTGTTAATCGCTATGTCGTTTTTCATGAAACCGTTTTTCCTTTCAAATTTTCATCTTTTCTTCTTCCGATGTTTCCCATCACTATTTTTGGCCCATTCGAAGACTTAACTTTTCTTTCCAACCCTCTCATACCTTCTCCCATTACCTCCTCCGATTCTTCTTTACCCTCTTTCACTTTGGGTCCTTTCTCATTTCCACCTTTACATCCACTTCCTCCACTTCGAAGATCCATCAGAACCACTACACGACCATCTTGGCTACAAGACTTTGTATGTTCTCCTCCATCCTCTTCATCCTCTTTACTTGCAATACAAGGTTCGAATCCTCTTACTCTTTTTTATGATCATTTTACCTTTACATACACACCACTTCGTTGCCACCATATCACACATTGTTGAACCACAATCCTATTCTAAGGCTATTAAACACAAGTGTTGGATAGAGGCTATGCAACAAGAAATTCAAGCTTTGGAATCAAATGGCACTTGGGAAGTAGTCTCTTTACCTCCTGGGAAAACTTTCATTGGTAGAAAATGGGTATATAAGATCAAATATCACCCTGATGGCACTGTTGAAAGGTTTAAAGCTCGGCTAGTCACCAAGGGTTACAATCAACGAAAAGGTATTGACTTCCAAGACACGTTCTCTTCAGTCGCAAAACAAGTCACTGGTCGTACTGTTATTGCTCTTACAGCCCTATTTCACTTGCCTCTTTATCGGCTAGATGTCTTCAATGCTTTTTTACAAGGTTATTTACACGAGGAAGTATTCATGACTCTTCCTGAGGGATTTCGCAACCAAGGGGAGAATAAGGTCTACAGGTTGCTTAAATCTCTTTATGGCCTGAAACAGGCTTCACGACAGTGGAATCTGAAGTTGACTGAAACATTAATTTCACATGGCTACATTCAGAGCAAACATGACTACTTAATGTTCACAAAAAGTATAGAATTCAAACAAGTCATCATGTCAATTTATGTTGATGATTTGTTGATTACAGGAAATGATAGTGATTTGATCAATGAATTAAAAGGCATATTGCACAAGAATTTCAAGATGAAGGATCTTGGGAGTCTAAAATTTTTTCTTGGGATCGAAATATTAAGGTCGGATGCAAGCATTGTACTAAATCAGAGAAAGTATACTCTCGAATTAATTGAAGATGTCGGTTTAAAGAAAGCGAGAGCAGCAGTCACTCCATTAGAGCAAAATCAAAAGCTTACAACAGTAGCATTTGATGAAACATTGCAGTTGAAAAATGATAATGAAGTCTTAGCAGATGCAACAATTTATCAAAGACTTATTGGAAAATTGTTATACTTGACAAACACTAGACTATACATTACTTATAGTGTACAACACTTGAGTCAGTTCATGCATAAGCCTAAGAAGTCTCACTATGCAGCTGCATTGAGGATTGTGAGATACATTAAAAGCAATCTGGGACAAGTAATCCTGCTTGTTTCTGATGGAGATCCTATATTAATTGTATATTGTGATTCAAACTGGGCATCTTGCCTTATGTCTAGAAAATCAATAACGGGATACTTCATAAATCTTGGAAGTTCCTTAATCTCTTGGAAATAAAAAAAACAAAGTACGGTATCAAGATCTTCAATAGAAGCAGAATACAGGAGCACGGCACCTACTGTTACAGAGTTGAAATGGTTAAAAGGATTACTTGAAGAGTTAGGGATTAAAGGAAATAAGCCAGCTATGTTTTATTGTGACAGTCAAGCTACAATTCAAATTGCAGCAAACCCCATTTACCATAAAAGAACCAAGCACATTGAAATCAACTGCCATTTTGTGAGAGAAAACATTCAAAAAGGCTTAGTGAAAACTGAACATATCTCCACAAAGGAACAGCTTGCAGATATTCTCACCAAAGGACTAGCGGTACAACAACATCGACACTTAATATCCAAGTTGGGACTGATGGACATATATCACCCTCCAACTTGAGGGGAGTGTTGAAGCTGGTAAATAAGTTGTTATAACAGGCCCTAGTATTTAGGGATTAGTTACTTGTAATTAAGTACTAAGTATGCTAATTAGTTACTACCTATCCTTTATATTACAGTCAAGCTATAGCAATAAAAATACACTGGAAGTATTTTTCATTCTATCTTATATTTTCCATCGTCTTAATATATGTAGATTTGTTGATGATGGAATTGAGTTTTGAAGTCTTTCAAGTTTGGGTAAGGCAAATATGATGGTGGAATTTATTATTAAAAATAAAATAAAATAAAAAGAAATAATTATTAAATAATATTGAATTAGCAAAAGAAAATGTAGAAATAAATTAAATTAAACTTGAAATGAAAACAATTATGTTGTTGAATTTCTTCCATCACAAGGTACTCCAAATGTCTATGTCGGCAATTGGCAAGCAAAAAGACTTGATAATATTGGATGAGAATTATTATAATTATTTTACAATAACATTAAAAAGGTTTGACTCAATTTGATTTTTCAACTTATCTTTAATCTACCTTATAAATAATAAAAACCCTAACAACCAACATTGTGACTGAATCTTCAACTTCTCCTTTTCTCACTTAAAATAAAATCCAACGGAATATTTATCATATTTCACTTCCTTCTTTAATAAATTATTATTTGATTAATTTTAAGTAGAGTGAGATAAATTTAATGTTAAAAATTTACATATATTTTTAAACTCACTTGGAAAAGATATAAATAAATAAAAAGTATTATAATTAAAATAAATTATTACTCACAAATTTTGATATTTAAATTTGATACCTTCAAGTTTTTAGGACCTCTTCTTTATCATTAAATCAACGCTTATTAACAATACTAATTAACTTCTAAATACACTAGAAGATTAGCTTCTAAATTAAAAAAAAATGTCTTAAAAAAAAGAAAATGAAGAATTAAATGCAAAAACAAAATATTAATTGAGATTGAAAAAGAAGAAATTATGAAAAGGCCCTATTTTAACTTTTAAGGAATGAGGTGGTATGGTGTCAATATCATTATGTTGTTGGAATACGAAGCAGCAATTTGTACATAATGTCTCCTCGCATTTGTATCTATCTATCTTATTACTTCCACTCATAAACACTTTCGGATTGTTTTGCATAAAAAGGATCAATAATTCTGTATTTATTATGAATACAACATTTAAACCTTATTTTTAATTTTGTATAAAGAAAATGTAGCATAATACAAAACCACAAAACATTCAAATCGTATTATTTCATCTCCTACTTCTAATATTATATGAAAAAAATATAGTATAATATAAAAATGAGAAAACGTCGCACTTGCACAAAATTTATATAATACAAATTAGGCATAAATATTAATTTGATGCAATTAAATGCATGAAATTTGAATTCCGGTTCATATGTATATATGAAAATTTGATTTTAGTTCAACTGTATACATTTAAAGAAATAAATACATATATTTATTTTTATATTGACATAATATAATTGTTTATGCATGTAATATATCAATGTAAAGTAGTATTAATTCAACAATATTATCAATAATTTGTGAAAATTAAATCAAACCAAAATTTTATATATAAAATTACACAAAAATAAAGTATATATATAATATTATACATTGAGTCAAAATTTATATATAATTTTGATATTTATTCCTAAATATCATTAATATATAAAATATTTTTAAATAATATATACAAATTTAATTTCCCCTTTCTCTGGCCTCCTATAAGTATGACTGGATATGTCCACTTCCAGGTTAATTCTTTATGGGATAGCAAAGTTTTCGATAAAGCTAAGATTGCAGCTTTTACTTCCACTTTTTTCTTTTTCCTCCTTTAATTTATTCTCTATTTATCCTTTAAAAGTGCACAAAATTTAAGAGAACATTTGCAAGACATGATAATGTTAAACATTATACAAAAAGTATCAATATTTTAAATTTTATATAATAAAAATATTAATTCCTCAAGTTTTATATACACCTAAAATTTTATTAGAAATTCTATTACATACAAACGCATATTTATAATATAAATTTATGTTTAAAATAATATACAATAAATAAATAATTAAATATATAATATAATATGAAATTAATTAATAATAACACGTGAAATACGTACGATATTAAAAATAAAAAATAAATTAAATTGTAATTAAAACGAAATTTAAACATATAAATATATCATATTAAGATTACTAAATGAATACAGTTATTTATTATAGTGTTGTCATCAATTTTAAGTTGGTGTCGAGTTAATTTATGACACATATCAATCAACAACATTATTAATATATGCAATTTATGAAGATAATAAAGTGTGTATAATAAAATTAAAATATTTAATAATATCAAAATAAAACTTTGGTTAAGTGGTAAATTTAATATTTTCCTAACCCAATTGGCATGGGTTTAAATCTCGCATATTTTTATTTCTTTTTTAAAAAAAATATTAAAATACTCTAAACAATATAATTTATTTTAATGTGAAGAGTATTAAAGTAATTTCCTTAATAGAATTGAGACTTGATTGATAGGTGACACCAATTCAATAAAGGGCTTTATAAATAATATAATATTATAATATTTATTATAAAGCCATCGACGGAATTAGTGTCACCCATCAACTAAGTCTTAACTCCATTAAAAATTATCAAAAATCTATTTCTTTTACAAAATTATATTATTATGAATGTGTTTTATCTTTTTTATAATTTTTAAATCAATAAAAAGTACATATTATAAAATTTGAACCAATAACAATATGAATATCAAACCTTTAGCATTAATGTTTCAACAAAAGCATCATTTGGTTTGTATATAAATTTTTTAAAAAATATATATATTTGTTACATATATTTTTTTCACCTTTATCCTTTGTATACCAATAAGCTATAATATTGTTTTAAGTATTTAATTGTATTAACTCGGTTAAAAAATTATGAATAAAATAATAAATATTGTGATAGGATATTTTTATAATAAAAAATATAAGATAAATAGTGTCACTATCTATCATAGTCCTTTTCCTAAATCAGTGGAAACAAATTACATCCACAATTAATGAAGCAAATAATCGTAGGTTAGAACAGTCCTACAACATGCAATTGCCCCTAAAATTATATTTTTATAATCTGAATTTAATTAATTGGTAACATAAATAAAGGGCCCCATGAAAGTGGTGGAGGCTTAAAGCCCGTAAAAGGTCATGATTTGAAAAATTACAACTTCAATTAAAGCATTATGGTTGTTAATTAATGTATCATGTGACAGAGAAACTGAAGACTTTGTCACTTATTGCCTAATAATTTAATCAAACATGGCTCATTAACACGATTTCTTTTATGTTATAATTACAATAACAATTACAAAAAGAGTTAATCAGGCATGTAGTTGAGGGACAAACGCCTTGGCCCTATAAGGTAAAATTGCTTCTTCTTCTTCTTTTTTTTTTAATTTATTTTCTAAAAACTTTATATTTGGTCTCTCCAAAAGTTTTTAATTTGATCCTAGTGAAAATTTTGATTTAATGAAATAAGTCCAGTAACACTCTTACTTTTAATTATACACAATTTTAATTTATTAGTTTTAGCTTTTTTATTACATTTTTAATTAATCAGATGGATATAATTATATTAATTAATTTGTTAGCACTATTTTTTTATTGGGGAGGGATTCACTTATATCGATATAATAACTTAAGTGGTTTTATATATTTCTATACTTTTTTATATTATTAATATTTTAACAATTCAATCGTCATATTTCATGTTCCATTTGAATAATTTGAATAATTTATTAATATATATTTAAAAAAAGTGTGTGAATAATTTGAAAAAAGAAAATCAATCTCAAAAGATAAAAAAAAATTATTTGATACTATAGAAATTGGTGAGGGTCATTTAAATATTCTCCCAAAATTAGAGTTAATGAAAGTCTAGAAGTCATTTTCAATTTGTAAATCAATATTGACAAGTGACAAGTAACATCTTCTCCTAATGTTTTTGTATTTGCATGTAATTTTATGCCCCCAAAAAATGGTCCCTAAATTGAACAGTGGTTTTAGTTGGTTTCAAGTTCCACAACAATGAACTTCGTGTTGTAACATCTCTCCATCTAATTGAAGTTATTACTCCTATTTTTTCCTTTTATACTACAAATGACTTTTATTGAGAAAATGGACATTGCTGCCATGTTTGTCCATTTATATCAAGATATATGTATACATATATATGTGTGAATATATATATATCAATTATGAGATATGATATGATACGGTGGTTAATAATCTTATCTTTTGATTATATAGTTAGAGGTTCGATCTCTACTCATAAGAATAGAATACATTTCATAGTCAAGTATTTATTTCTTTGAACAACACTCATGATGAAGGGAATTGTTTTAGAATTTGTAATGAAAATAAAAGATGAAACTATGATTACCATTAAAATTATCATTAATTTTTTTTTGGTATTTTACATGTCTGTTTTATTAAATATGTTTGGGGTTCGTGGTTACCCTTTCAAACAATATTGTCTCAAAGGTTCAAACTTGTGTCTTGATTTGAAAATACAACTTACCTTACCATTGCGTTCAACACTTATTAGTCATTAATTTTTCATTTTTAATAATATTTTCAATTGGATTCAAGTAGAATTATTTTAGACTATCAACATTTTTCACCATTAGTATGGTCAAAATAAGTTATAGTTGGTATGTTTTGGTAAAAATTGAAAATTAGTTTATCATATTTAAAAAATTTTAGGCTTCATATAATTTTTTACCCTTGTATTATAGGAAAATTCCCACTTTAAACATTTACTATTTTTCAGTTACTGTACTCTCTTTATTTACATTCCATCACCAAAATTAGCCCTTTGATCGTTTCTATTTAAAAAAAAAGCTTGAAATGGCCGTTTTAACCAATCAGAAGCTAACACATGGACACGTAACCCACGTAGTTTTGCCAACATAGTATATCTATTTATGTTTCTTAATAATAATAGGGATTAAAAAAAGGAAAACTAAAAAACTTAAGGGTAAAGTACAAAAATAGTCATTAAAGTATTGACCACGTTTTATTTTGGTCACTAAACTTTTAACGTGTTCTATTTTGATCGCTAAACTACAAAATTAAATATTGTAGTCACCCACCGTTACGACACAAGCGATAGTTTTGACATGAATTTATGTTTTTTCCACCTAATTTTTCAAAATTCCAAAAGTGAAATAAAAATATAAATAAAATGAAAAAATATCGTTTTAATGCTTTTTGGGATTTCAATAAGTAAAGTAATTTAGGCAAAAAAAACCCAAATTTCTATTTTTTGTGATCGTGAAAAAACCTAATAAGGTGTACTAAAGAAGACAGATAAAAAGAACCCATTTTCTTCAGTGTTCTTGTGAGAGTTCAGTTAAAAGAACCAAATTGATACTAGCAGTAAACAATTGAAAGAAACCCCCCAAAAAATCCACTATTTCCATAGCTATTTCCTTTACCAAATTGCCCAACACAATAAAACAACAAAAATAACAACCATCCAAGTCAAAAGCTCATTCCTTCTTCCCCTCTCTATCCCTGTCACTCTTCTTAATAGCCTAACGATGACAGTCTTTGCATGAGGACTCATAGGCGAATCATACCAATAAAAAAACTTACATGATTTCTGTTAGCATAGATAACAGCTTACAATAGAGTGTAACGGAAAAGATCGAACATAAATACCTTCAGCCATTTCCTAAATCAAATGCCAAAATCCAAATGTTGTGGCACCACAATCAAGCACGTCAAACCATCGACGAGGATGTTGAATTTAGCTGTACGAAAACTGAAAAAATGAAAACCGCCTAAGTCTTCTAAGCACTCGAAAACCTCACTAGATGGTGTATAACTCCTTATCTTTGAAATGGAATTGCCTTTTTTGTTTTTAGTGCTTAGGGACCTTAAGCTAGTTGGTATTTATAGTGGTGGTTCCCTATCAAAAACCACCAACTACATGTCCCACTATCACACATACAAAGGTAGTTTCAACTAACCACCATGGAACATGAAAGTGAGGGGCAGGGGAAACGTGGGAATGACCCCATGAACCACAGCAGTTCCAACATTTTCCCACCTGGTTCGTATTGCCCATAAATACTTAAAGATGAAACATAATGCACGAATCATGATGATAATTTTTTTGAGAAATGTGTCCATATTGTAGTAAACATGTAACCGTTTCTATTTATTGGAATGATGAATAAATAAATAAAGTTAATTTCACAATTCACTATTATGTCTTTTGTATTTTCAGTCTTTTATATTTTGCATGCATAGCGAAATTATAACAAGCAAATATTAGCTCATTAATTATCTAAAGTTCAAACTGAAGATAAATGGCATTATAAAGAACGTTTACATTGCGGCAAAGACATCTTACTTCATTAAATAATCTAAATGAGTCCATAATCCCATAAAATAATTAAAGTGAATATTTGATTCAAATACTGAAAAGGATTATTATGTCGTCTGTAATTCAAATTGGGGAAATGGCTAGTCTTGACTATCGAAGCAGTTGACTCCATGAGTAAAGACATAGATGTATTCATTGATAGAATAATACATTGGACTAGACCCACGATGAATTAATTCTAAATTCTTTTGTGAATTAATTCACTTGTGACATTCATGGTACGATTTACCTAAATCCTGATTTAGTCACTGACCATGTGTATGAAACTCATGTACTTTGATATAAGCGGAGGCTTATGCTCTAAAGATGATCTAGCCCATAACTGGTGTGTTGGGTACATGACTTGTGTATGGCATGGCTTTATTAGCAATAGTGAAATTCATAGCTCAGTTAAAGAGTTAATGATATCCTCTCATTGGCATTGTGTAGATTGATAAATATAGAACATGGCCACGGGTTGCTTATTCTTGAACGAGCAATTTATCACAATTATTTGTTGGTAGTGATCATATTATCATTAAGAGACACAATGGTGACAATGAGATAAAACAAGATTGTATTAAGTGAACGGATTTAACTCAAAGGAATCAATGATATCATATGAGGGTAATACACACATGACGAGGTCATTAGAAAAAGCAACTGGATGAATTGCTTTCGTAAAGAGTATATGATAAGGAGTTTTCAATCATGGTACTTCTTGTGGACTGACTCCATGATTAAGTAATTGCGAATTATCGGAATGATACTTCTGGACATAATTACAATCACTAGAGCCTAATTGCATATGTCCGATTGGTCCTTCACTAGCTCAACAAAAGCTCGATCAGACTGCATTTGAATTAGAAGAAAATTATAATTAAGTCAATTTATTCGATGTGGAATTAAATTAGGTGGTTATAAGAATTGTTCAACTAGAGAATTTGATTAAAGAATTTTCTTGAAAAATTAATTTGGAAAATCTAAGTGATTTTTGGAAAAATTAATTTTGATCAAGTAAAATTAAATTAATCAAATCAATTAAAATTAAAATGATATTTTTGGAAGTTAATTTTCAAGTCAGACAATTGACTCAATGGGTAATTGAACTTGAAAATAGGGCCTGAAATCATAAATTAGGCCTCGTAGCCTAAAACCAAGAAGAAGGCCCAAAAACATGGTTGAATTGAGCCTGATATGTGAAATTGGACTGACGGTCCAACCGATGGCTAGACCTGATCGGTTGAGTCATATTGGCCTGGACCGAATCGGCAGTAGCTGAATTGACTCGGGGTGCCGTAAGGGTGTCGCACTTGTATCACCAGACACGGCGATGTCGATGGTTGTTACGACGATTGGTAATCTATGGTTAAATAGTGGAAGAGTTACACTCGTACTGGAACTCTACCAGAGAATTTGATTTCAGATTAATTATTCCAAAAATAATATTATTTTAATAATTTAATATTTAATTTAATTTAATACTTATCTTAATAGTATTTTATTAATTTAATATTAAAGTGATTATCTTAATATTAAATTTAATTTAATGTTTATCTTGTAGATAAACATTTTATTATTTTAATAAGATTTAATATTAAATTTAATCTAATATTTATAAAATATTATATTAATTTAATATTAAAGTGATTAAGTGTAATCATAGTTGAACTCTCTAAACTCTCCCTATATAAAGAGAGCCTTGGGTAATTATTTACCCATACTTGAATTCAAGAGAAAGTTGTAAAGAGAAAATTCTCTGAAGAGATTATTCCAAAAACATTCTAGAGATATTTTTCTGATTTATAACTTGTCTAAAAGTTTAGAGAAATTGTAAAATTACTCAACTAGTAATTTTTTTGAAAAATTTTCTTATTCGAAACGAGCCCACACTCGGCAAACGTGAGCTTGAGGATAGCAGAGAATACTACTCAATCGAAGTGTTCATCCTAAATGAATAAAAAGGGTAAAATTTTGATTAAGTGCTTATTACTTTAGAAATCACAATCAAGATCTTGTTTTGGAAAAAAAATTAAAACTTTGGTTTTTCCCTAAATTTATTTTCCTCCAAACTCATTTTTTCCAACAATTTTCTCTTAGAATTTGAGTAGTATCTTTCATATATCACAATATATTACGTTTCAATGCTTTAGCCCAAATTTTTTAATGAATAAACCCAATGTTTATTCCAGGTCCAAACTTTAGTGATATTTCTTGAAATAATCAAATTAATGTGCGCACAAAATATGAGAAACATCAACTTAATAGAGTTTCTTTATAATTCTAACACTCTAAACCGTATCCGTTGCTAGAATAAGGTTACGGAGCATTACCGGAGTTTACAGATCAAACAGATAGAAATTCCAAACATTTTATATCATATCAATATTCATATCAAAATTAAACAAAATCATACATACTGTTCCTTATATAAGCTCTCGACGCCTTAAATACACTTTAGAAACAAGTCAGGACTAAATCGGAAACTCATAGAATTTTTCAAAAAACATTGAAAATTTTCAAAGCTGCAGCGGTCACATGGCCGTGTGGCATGCCCGTGTCTTAGACCATGTGGGCATTCAAAATAGGAACACACGACCATGTCCCAACCCGTGTCTGTGCCCATGTAACTCACTGACTTGGGCCATAAAACCAAGCCACATGCCCGTGTGCTACGCCGTGTACCATTTGAAGTAACCTCACAAGCCAGTGTGCCAGGCCATGTAATAGCCTAACTTGCAACCCTTTGAAACCTACAGGGGACACACGGTCATGTCACCTGGCCGTGTGTCACACACGACTGAGACACACGTCCATGTCTCTGTCCGTATGGACTAAAATAGGCCATTTTACAAGCCACATTTCTCACCCATCTTGGCATCTACCTACACTCAACATTGTGCATATAAACTAGCCATATTAAGGCATCCAAAACAAACAAAATCAAGCCTTAAACATGTAGTATATTCACATACAACCAATATCCCTTAGGCACCTAAAATGACAATATGCAAACATGTATAATCATGTACATCATTAAACCAAATAAGCCAATAATTTACCAAGCCATTTGGCATCATTTCATGCCACTAGCCTACTTATCTAGACATACCGAATTTCTTAAATGGTACGAAATAAGTCATTCCAAACTAGCATCAATATACATATATGCTTTCCATAACAAAACACTGAATCACACCAAATCATAAAACATATATCATAAGGATATTCAACTACCAATTTACCTTTCATCATTCAACCATTAATCAAGCCACACATCAACCATAAAAGGCAAGTATGCACAGACCAAAATGTGCCAAATCATAAGCCAAATAAGTGGCCAATCTCAACAAAACACATATAGGCTAACGTTAGCCAAAAATAACCTATACGTGCCATTATAACTAAAATTAAACATTCAAAAGTACCAAAAGAGCCGATGGATAGTGTGATATAGCTCCGACAAGCTTCCAACCCGAACAAGCTTCCGATTCACTATTAAACACGAAAAATAACACAAAGTAAGCATTTAAGCTTAATAAGTTTGTATAACATAGAATTTAACTTACTATTTGATCACAATTAAGATAAGTAAACATAGCATATCCCGGCCAAAATTGGCCAAATGCCTAAGCACATATTCACCAACATGTTAGTTATGTGAAACACATATAATAGCCAATACCAATGGATGAACTCAACAATTATTCAAGTTGCCTATACATGTATGATCCATTTCATCTATTAATGTATCATATAACACCATTTCCATGTATTTCATGTAAATACCTGTAGTAGTTCCTATTGAACTCATAAAATCTCACAACAAAACTATGCCTATTGAATCATTTAGAATATTGTTGGATACTCGGGTAGCACACACAAGGTGTACTGAACTGTTATCCATCAATTCCTGCACATGTATGCTAATACGAGCTCTGAATCGGTATGCTCTTACGAGCTGTAATCAGTAAGCTCATATGATCTGAGTAATGGTAAGCTCATGTGAGCTGAATAATGGTAAGCTTATACAAGCTGAGAATCGATAAGTTCTCATGAGCTGAAGTCGGTAACCCTAATGACATATCATTTGTATCCTACGTATTCCTAAGGTTCAAGCAGGGCTCGGTAGTCATGTAGTTGGATATGCAACCTTGTATACATGTAGCAAATTTATAATTCATACATATTTCAAAATAAAACATATAATTACGATTTAATCACACAAACTTACCTCTACAAGTATACGTAGATACGGAGGCGATTATTCCAAGACTCTCTTTGCCCTGATCTAACTCCGTACGAGGTCTAACTAGATCTATACAGATAAGTTTAACTCATTTCAACATATAATTCATTCAAGTTAATTCAAAACATATTTGTGGAAAAATTACCATTTAGCCCCTATATTTTTAATTTCTTTGCAATTTAGTTCCTAGGCTCGAAAAATGAAATTCATGCAATTTTTCCTTTACCCAAGCCTAGCCAATTTCTATACATACTAATAGCAGCCCATATATTTCATAAATTCACAATTTCACCACATAATTTTCTCTATTTTTAATTCAATCCCTATTTGACAATTTCATCAAAAATTCCTTTACAAAAGTTGTTTATCTAACAACGACCATTCATTTTCTACCATCAAACTTCAAAAATAAAGCATACTCATCAATAAAAAACCCTAATAGTTTAAAATTTTTACAAATTAGTCCCCGAGCTAGCTAGATTAAGCTACAACAATCCTGAAAACGTAGAAATAATTAAAAATGGGACAAAAATCATACCTAATTGGGCAATATAAGCTTGGCCAAATTTTGCTAAAAAATGGCTTCTTTCCTTATGAAAAATTGGTGGAAGAAGATGATAGAAAATGATGATATATTTGTTTTGTTTTAATTTATCATTTATTACCTATTTACTAAACTAACATTAAAAACTAATCAAAATTTCAATAATAACAAACCATGCTCATCCACTAACAACCTTAATGGGCTACTTACCATATAAGTACCTCCACTTTTAAGTTTTATAGCTATTTAATACCTTTAGCTATTAGAACTCAACTTTTGGACTTTACGAGATTTAGTCCTTTTTATCATATTAAGCATGTAAATGGTAAAATTTCTTAACGAAAATTTTATTCGGTAATACTATTGTGATGTAGACTATAAAATAATAATAAAATAAATTTTTTGACTTCGAATTTGTGGTCCTAAAACTATTGTTTCGATTTCACTGAAAATAGACTGTTACAATAATCATTCTTATAACAAAAATTTACAAGGTGGGAACAATTCCCATAGTGACAATATGATCCTTAAATTTGTGTGGTGGCATGCCTTTAGTCAAAGGATCAGCTAACATTTGCTCAGTGTTAATGTGCTCAATGACCAGTTTCTTTTCTTTAACACATTCTTTATGGCTATATACTTAATGTCGACATGTTTACTTTGACTTTCACTTTTTTTGTCTTTAGCCATAAAGACAACAGCTGAATTGTCACAATATATCATTAACGACCTAGAAATCTAATCCACAAGTCTAAGCCCAGATATGAAACTCTTCAACCATACTCCATGTAAGGTAGCCTCAAAACATGAAACAAGCTCAACCTCCATAGTGGAATAGCAGTTAAGGTATGCTTGAAGCTCCTCTAAGAATTGATCCATCAACAAACATAAATATGTAACCTGATGTTGATTTACGTGAATAAACACAGCCGAAAAAGTCTGAATTAGAGTAGTCAATCGTCTCCAAATTGTCTGATCGTTTATACGTAAGCATGTAATCCTTTGTCCCTTTAAGATGTCTTAAAACTTTCTTTGTAACTCTCTAGTGGCCAATACTTGGATTACTCTGATATCTTCCCAACATTCCAACTACAAATGTAATGTCAGGTCTTGTATAGACTTCGGCATACATCAAGCTTCCAACAATAGAAGCATATAGAATGTTGTTCATTTGCTCCCTCTTAAATTTGTTCTTCGGGCACTGATTCAAATTGAACTTATCACTCTTCACGATTGGAGCAACACTCGGTGAACAATCTTTCATCCAATAGCTTTCTAAAACTTTGTTGATATAGGTTTCTTGAGATAGACCTAAAATACCGCGATGTCTAAATCTTAATGCCAATGACATAAGACTTATCACCCATATCTTTCACACTAAAATTTTTAGACAAAAATTGTTTCACTTCATGTAACATACCCTTATCATTTGTTGCAAGTAAAATGTCGTACACATATAGAATAAAGAAATATATTTTACTCTCATTGACCTTCTGGTATATACATTGATCCATGATATTCTCAACAAAACCAAACAAAGAGATAACTTTATGGAATTTTAAATACCACTATCGGGAGGCTTGTTTTTATCTATATATGGACTTCTTTAGCTTGTATACCAAGTGTTCACCATCACTGGAGGAGAATCCTTCAGGTTGTTTCATGTATACCTTTTCCTTTAGGTCACCATTAAGAAAGGTGATTTTCATATCAATTTGTTGCAACTCAAGGTCAAAATGAGCTACTAATGCTAACACATTGCGCAAGGAATCTTTCTTAGATACAAGACTAAATTTCTCAATATAATCGATCCCTTCTCACTAAGTGAATCTTTTTGCAACAAGTCTAACTTTATATCTTTCTATGTTTGCCATTGAGTCTCTTTTTATTTTGAAGACCCATTTACATCTAATATTTTTTACGCCTTTAGGCAACGACACAAGATCCCAAACATCGTTACTTTTCATGGAATTCATCTCTCTTTCATAACATTGTACCACAATTCTACCTCTTTGCAACTCATGACTTGTGAAAATGACTCGAGTTCATTCACAACTCCATATTATAGTCAGACTCTTACATATTCACAATATAGTCATGAGAAATTGTTTATTTTCTTACTCTAGCAGATCTTCTCAATGTTGAACCAACAGTTTCTTGTGCATCATGTTGTTCAATAGGTTGTTTAATAATTTTCAGATTTTTTTGAACAGCTTGATCTACTGGAGTGTTTTCAGTAGCTTGTGGATTTTCAATGATTAGTTGTTCAACACCCAGTTAAGCTTGAAAGGTGTTATGTATGATAACCAATCTCTCACCTGAAGTGGAAGATTAACCTATAGGAATCGTGTCCCGAGACAAATCATTCTCACTAATTGAGTCATTCTCAAGACATTTTGCATTTCCTGATTTCACAAATCTAGTGCTATAAAATGAACAATAGAATCTGTATATTTTAGACCTTTCGACATATCCTATGAAATACCCACTAATGTTCCTTAGGTCTAGTTTCTTTTCTTATGGGTTATAAACTCTTACTTCAAACGAGCATCCCCAAATGTGTATATGTCACAAACTTGGTTTCCAACCTTTGAACAACTCAAAAGGTGTCTTTTGGATAGCCTTGGTTGAAACACAATTCAATATATACATAGTCATTTTGAGAGCTTCAACCCAAAAGGACTTAGGCAATTTAGAGATACTAGGCATACTTCACACTATATCCATTAAATTTTGATTTCTTCTTTCTGCAACACCATTCTGGTCAGATGAGTCTAGCATGGTGTATTGGCCAACTATACTGTTGTCTTGAAGAAAATTTGAAAATGGACCAATTGCTTGTCCATCCTCAGTATATCTAACATAATTTTGATTTGCTTACCACATTGTTTCTCTACTTCAGCCTTAAAAACTCTAAAGGCTTCTAATGCTTCAGTCTTGTGATAAAGCATGTAAAGATACATGTATCGTGAGTAATCGTCTATAAAAGTGATGAAGTATTTCTAACCTTGCACATCAATATCTAAGCAACATATATCATAATGGATGATTTCTAATATGGTCAAACTCCTCTTGGCACCTTTCTTTGACTTGTTAGTTTGCTTGCCCTTATTGCAGTTTATACAAGTACTGGAGTCAGTAAAATCTAAAATACTAAGTACCCCCTCATTTACTAATATTTTAATCCTTTCAATGGAGATGTGTCTTAATCTCTAGTGCCATAAAATAAAGGAATCTTCATTTATAACACAACATTTAGACATTATAAGTGCCATTATTTTGCAAATTAAGAGAATAAAGACCAGCAAATAAAACACTATTTCCAACAAGTTCAGATTTATAAAATAAACTGAAACCAATGTTTGAAAAACTAAGACAATACCCAAATGGTGCAAGTCTTAAGACAAAAACTAAATTTCTAGAAAAACTAGGAATATAAAAAACCTTTTTCTAAAATTAAAACAAAACCACTTCTAAGCACTAATTCACATGTTCAAATTGCTTCCACATGCGACTCGATCTTATTTTCTGAATAGATGTTTTGCTCAGCTCCCATTGGTTCCCTCAAGTTTCTTAATCCCTATAAGGAATCTAAGATATAGATTGTAGAATCGGAATCAATCTACCGTGTGTTATAACTAACATCAACCATATTTAACTCAAAGCAAACAAGTGAGATTGATTTACCTTTCTTTCAAGCCAGCTCTTAAACTTGACACAATCATTCTTTAAGTGTCCTTTCTTTTTTTTTAAAAAAAAACCACTTGGACTCTTTCTTTATGTCGATTTAGGGTTGCATTTTGGCCTTCCCTATTTGCTTGACTTGGAACGTCTTCTTTCCTTGAGTAATTGTCAGTGCACTCTCTCCCATCTCCAATATGAGTTTAGTCTCTTCCTGGTCACACATGGCCAAAAGCTCATTAATAAACCACTTCTCCTTATTTGTGTTATATGAGATCTTAAATGGCCCATACTGATATGGAAGAGTTTACAATATAAAGTGCACCAAGAAAGATTCAAAATATTTCAACCTCAAGTACTTTTAGTCAAGCTACTAAATCTATCATATTGTTGATGTGATCACGTACACCTTTCACGACAATAAGCTTATTTGATGTGAACTTCATGATAAGCTATTGACTTTTTAGAAGTTTTGAACTATTTTTCAATAGTCGTTAATAATTCTTGGACATTCTTATAATGCTCAATTAAGCCACGAACATTAGCAGGAACGTTACTCTTTATGAACATGATACTTAAGCGATTAGATCGATCCCATTTTTCGTACAGAACAAGATCAACCTGAGTGTTGGTTTCAGTAATATGTGGCTCAGATTTCCTTATGGTATGGTCAATATCCAAGCACCCAAATTGGAGAAGAATACTTTACTTCTAGAACTTAAAGTTCTCACTAGTTAATTTAGGGATATCTACTTTATTATCAGACATATTCATAGGTTGTAAAACTGCAAAATGAATAAACATACATACTTAACAAAAAATTTGAGGCAAACATAAATCATAATTTACCAATGCAAATTATGTAAATAATGAATCTAGAGTCATAAAAATTGCATGTGGGTTAAATTTTTAATTCAATTATATCATTATAATAATATTATTTACTATCCTTTTGATAAAATTATTAAATTCATTTTCATAATTCTTGTGGGTAACTATAAAAAGTCATCTAATACTTTTATCTTAATAAATTTTGCAATGAAATTTAATACCTATAGATGTTGTGTCTAGTCCTCACCTATGTAACTCACTGAGTAGGGTCACACGCTCGTGTGTCAAGCCATGTGTCAGGCCGTGTAACCCACTGACTTGAACCCTAAGAAAACTTTAGATGACACATAACTGTGTCGCCAGGCTATGTGCTTCATAGGGCCGTGTGATAGCCCGTGTCTCAGGCCCTGTGAAACCAAAATGTACAAAAAATAAGCCATTTTATACCCAATTCATGCATAATCAACCAATCTATTTGGGCACACAATTAAGGAGTTTAAACATCATTTAAACATACATACACATTCCATTTCAATCATCCTAATTCACCTAACCAATATACCATTCAAAGGCACCACAATTGCATCCAAACATCAATTACCAAAACATGCCAATATTGCCTCATTTCATACGTAACAACCTAACTCCATTATGTGCCTAAAACACATCACAAATGAGCATTTCCAAGCCAACATCAACATAACATATGACTATGCACATCAATTATCTAAAAGTGCTTAGAGGGACTTAACAAGCATTACAACCCATCAACCATACATAAACATCAAGGCACAAACATATCAAATTACCATTTACACATTCACTAAATACCATTACAAAACATCCTATACATGCCATTATAAACCTTGACCAAAATGCTCAAAAACTACCGAATTGATTGCTGGATAGTGCAATAGGTCTCCAACAAGCTTCCATCCAAATCGAGCTTCCGATGATCTATAAAACAAAGAAAAGAAACTACGTAAGCAACGTGTGTTTAGTAAGCTCGTGTAAACCTTAAACATAACTTACCATTTCAATAATATGATACATAGATTAAACATAATTCAACACCAATTCCATAAGCTTAGTAAAACCTAATCAACATCGCCAACTCACAAGTTAGTATATCTATCCAAAACATAATTGAAATCAACCATAAGATATGTAAATTTCCATATGTACAACATTATTTAGTTCATAAATCCTTTCACTAAATCATGATTCAATCCATTTTCATACTTACCATTTCGTTTCCTTTTCATACTCATTGAACCATTTAAAATTACATCAGATAATCGGGAAAGCTCACACGAAGTGTGCCTTTACATATAACTGTAACATTTCATTTACATCATTGCTCACACAAGTTGTGGGCCAAAATGTAAGCTACACGATGTTGCTCACACGAGCTATAGAGAATCCATAAAAAATGTAGGACCTCAGTCATCGGTAGGACATTCAAGACCAACACTCGGAACATGAAATCACTAATGACATGTCATTTGTATCCTAAGAATTCTTAAGGTTCAACCGGGACTCAATATCCGTCAATTCATCATAGCATTGATACTTTTATATATCAACCCATTTACATTAAAAATAACATAGTAAACATTCAATTTAGATAACATTAAAACGATTATAGTTCATACGAACTTACCTCGATAGTTAGGGGCGTAGAAGTTTAATCGAGCTAATCCAAAACTTTTGCTTTTCCTTGATCTAAGTTAGTATGTGGTTCATCTTGATCTAAATAAATATTTTCATTTAATTAAGCACGTATATAATTCAATTCATTCCATAATTCATATTTATATAAAATTACCAATTTGCCCCTAATAATTTAACTTTTCACAATCTAGTCTTTAAGCTTATAACTTAAAATCTAACCATTTTAATCTAAATTCAACTTAACCCATAATGTAAGGGACCTTAAAGCAACTCATATTTATGAAAATTCACAACAAACCCACAGGTTTACGCTTTTAACAATTTAATCCGTAATTCCAAAATTCATCAAAAATCATTGAACAAAACTTGTTTATTTTATAACCAATATTCATAATCTATCAACTAGCATCAAAACACATTAAAAAACATCCATGGTAAGTCCTTCAACCTTTAAATTTTTACAAATTAACCCACGGGATAGCTAGATTAAGCTAAAACAATCACAAAAACATAAAAATCACTAAAAACTAACCTTAAAACACCAACATGCATGAACTATGCTTGACTGAACCTTCAAAGCACAAAAATGGTGTCTTTTTCCTCTTCAATTTCAGTGGAAAAGTATTTAGGGAAGATGATACAAATTTTATCTTCTTTTAATTTAAGTTAATTTATTAAATTACCATTTTAACCTTGGTTATAAACTTTAAAATCAACTAAATCATGTCCATATTCGTCCACTAACATTAAGGATGGTATAATTACTATCTAGATCCTTTAAATTTCCTTTCCATAGCCATTTGACCCTTTTAACAAATGGAACTCAACTTTTTCACCTTTTGTGATTTAGTACTTTTCACTTAATTAATTATGTAAACTTCAAAAAATTTTAACAAAATTTTAATATGTCCTTACTATAATCCAATAGACATAAAATAAATAATAAAATAATAATTTTACTCGCCGAAATTGTGGTCCTGCAACCATTGTTTCTAACATCACTGAAAACGGGCTGTTACAACTTCCCCCCATAAAGGAATTTTTTTCCGTGAAAATCTTCCCAAAAAATAGGTTCGGGTATTGCACTTCCATAGCTTCTTCTGGTTCTCAGGTAGCTTATTCAATTCCGTGACATTGCCAGAAAACTTTAACTAAAGCTATTCTTTTATTTCTTAACTCTATAACTTCCTGAGCTAATATTCTGATCGGTTCTTCGCTGTACAACATATCTGGCTGAATCTTAACATCGACTGGTGAAATCACATGTGAATAGTCTGATCAATACTGTCCTAATATCAATATGTGGAACACGTTATGAATTTTCTCTAATTTGACAGTAAAGCCAACCAAAAAGCAACTGTTCAATCCTCTCAATGATCTCATACGACCGATGAATCACAGATTAAGCTTCCCTTTTCGTCCAAAATGGAGAACTTTTCTCCAACGTAATACTTTTAGAAATACTCTGTTGCTGACTTAGAATTCTATATCTTTTCTTTTCAAATCCGCATAGAATTTCTTACGATCAGAAACAGCTTTCAAGCTGTCACGTATTACTTTGACATTTTTTTTCGGTTTCTCGAATTAAATCAATACCGAATAACTTTTTCTCACTCAGCTCAATCTAATATAACGGAGTTTGACATTTTTGACAATATAAAGCTTCGTACAGTGCCATTTTAATGTTCGCATGATAACTGTTAGTATAGGAAAATTCAACCAACGGAAGATATTTCTCCCAGTTACCTTCAAACTTTAAAACACAACATTGCAGCATATCTTCGAGTATTAGAATCACTCACTTAGAGTGACAATTAGTTTGTGGATGAAACATTGTACTGAAATGCAATTGAGTGCCCAGAGCTTCGTGTAATTTACTCTAGAATCAAGAAGTAAATCGTGGATCCCTATCAAATATAATAGATACTGGCACACCGTGCTATCTAACGATCTTGGAGACATACGATTCTGCCTAACTTTTCAAGTGAATAATCCGTACGCACTGGAATGAAATATGCGGATTTCTTCAAATGATCTACAATAACCCATACAACATTCTTTCTTTCTCAGAGATAGAGACAATTCCGATACAAAATCCATTATAACACGTTCCTATTTCCATTCTAGAATCATCACAAGTTGTAATAAACCAGAAGGTACCTGATGCTTGGTTTTAACTTGTTGATAGATCAAACATTTTGATATAAACTCTGGAATCTCTCGTTTCATACCTGGCCACTAGTGCATCTGTTTCAAACCACAATACATTTTATTACTACTAGGATGAATCGATATGCTACTGCTGCGAGCTTCCCATAAAATCGTTAATAACATAAGAATATCTCGGAACACAAATTCTATTTCTAAAATACAAACTTCCAATTAAACTAGCATGAAAGTCTGAATCAAGTGTCAGTTCAATATGTTTCCATTTAGCAATTAAATCTAAGTCACTTTTATGTGCTTTACAAGTTTGTTGCAGGAATGTCGGTCTAGCTTTTAATTAAGCTAATATAAAACCATCATCAATGAATGTCAACCGTATGTTCAAAGCTCTTAAAGCAAATAATAATTTTCTACTAAGAGCATCAGCAATGACATTAGCTTTTCTCAGGTGATAGTCAATGATCAAATCGTAATCTTTCAGCAATTCAAGCCATCTACGTTATCTCAAGTTCAGATTTTTCTATGTCATCAAATATTTCAAGCTTTTGTGATCCATGAAGATATGAAATTTTTCTCCGTACAAATTATGTCACCAAATTTTTAAAGCAAACACAATAGCTGCAAGCTCTAAATCACAAGTCAGGTAATTCTTCTCGTGCGATTTCAACTATCGTGAAGCATAAGCTACCACTTTGCCTTCTTGCATCAAAACACAACCTTAACCATTCAATGAAGCATCGCTATAAATCACAAATTCCTTACCAGACTCTGGCTGAACCAACATAGGGGCTTCGATTAACAATGCTTTCAACTGATCAAAGCTTTGCTGACACCTTTTAGACCATTCAAACATAACATCTTTCTGAAGAAGTTTCGTTAGCGGCGTAGCAATTATCAAAAATCCTTCAACAAATCTCTGATAATAGTCAGCTAAACCCAGGAAACTTCCGACTTCTGAAACATTTTTTAGAGGCTTTTAGTCGATTATAGCTAATATTTTACTTGGATCAACTCTAATACCATTTTTCGGTACAACGTGTCCAAAAAATCCAACTTATCAGAGTCAGAACTCACATTTGCTAAACTTAGCAAACAACTATTTTACTCGTAAAGTTTACAAAACTATTCTCAAATGCTAAACATGCTCTATTTCATCTCGAGAATAAATCAATATGTCATCAATGAACACAACAACAAATCTGTCTAAATACGGTTGGAAAATTATGTTAATTAAATCCATAACACAGCAGGTGCATTGGTCAAACCAAAAGGCATAACAATAAATTTGTAATGTCCGTACTTGTTCTAAAAGCATCTCTCCTTTTGAAATTACATAATTCATTCCTCTAATTTTTTAGATAACACGCCACAAAGGCTTTTAGAAAGAGGTAGCCATATAGACTTTTAGAGTATTTTCCATAAAGGCTTTCCAGAGAATTAGCCACAAAGGATTTCCAGAGAAATCATGTTTATTGTCTTGACAAACCATTTCAATGGATGACATGGGTTTCTCCCACATGGTCTCATACTTTCTCACCCTCTTGGCGTATTATCATATGATGCCATGGCTATAGACTTCTACAGATTTATCTCATGATCTGCCAGTCCGCTTAACATTACAGTTGCCCTATCGGAGGCTACATAATAAATCTTTTTCTCATCTTTTTATATAACTCAAAAATTGTCAGTCATTGAACCCATATAACATTAAAGTATAAAACAAAAACTACACACACGCTAGGAACAATACCTATAGTACACAACTTTGTACCATGCTGCACATTATTCACCTCATTTACGTATTTGTAGATACCCTTTAGAGACATGCATTCGCATAATTACATAACATGTAGGAGTCAGGATTAGAGACTCACCAGAGACCTACCTTTACCTCGACCTAGAGTTTCTGCTTCAATAGTCCTTCCTAACCCAACAACAACCGCTTAAATTGTTATAAGATTTCCATTAGAATCTTTATTACAGACATTTTACTAATATTTCAACTACAAGAGATCCTCATGCAGTGCCTTCCTGTAACACTCTTTCTTTTTATAGTCATAATGTGCAAAACTGTAAGACTTACTAGAAGACTGATTCACCTATTTTAGTTTGACCTTATCGAAGAGAAAGAAGAGGTTATTGAGGTTAGAACGAATAATCCAAACAATAAGCAGATAGCCTAAAACCATTTGAAGTGTCCATTTCCCTTAAATTTAATCTTGTTCCCCTGATTTCCTTACCAAATATAGGGTAGATAAAAGAAAATCTAAGGAATATTATCCTCACTATTAACCTATCAAGGAAAGATCAAATCAATCTAATTTACTCTTATTAAGAAATGAACAACCATGCTGCTTATGATGACTTATCTAGTTGGCTTGTTTTAGTGTACAAGTAATCTCTCATTCATTTTTGCTACTCTACTTTTGCTCCGATATCTGCCTTCTATTTTTGCAGAATCCCAAAAACTCCTAAAAAATCCAATATGAGATCCAATTTGAACGATACTCATACAAGTCGGTCGTACAATATCTTGGAGAAGACTCTTGTTTGGCAAGGTTTTTAAGACAATTAAGCCTCATACAGTTTTCTCAAACACCTAACAGTCTCCTCGTGTTTAGAAAAACTCTAGGGTGTACCACCCTTCATAGGTGCGCACTCTTTTAGGCTTAATATTTATCCTTCTGAGAACCTCCTACAATCAATTCCTTAGGCTCCAACGGGCGGATGCTTTAACGTTAATATGCACAAAACCCTAATTTGCCAACTAACTAGCCGAGTGATAGATTAAGCTGTCATGATGCACCAAAAACATAATTAACATACGTTATCTAACTCTTAATTGGGTTCATAAATTCTGAGGTTTAACAAGTGTCGCGACACTGGTCCTATGCTGTCATGATACTAAGCAACGATTAGGAAAATTAAGCATGAGTATTTTTGTCCACACAATGTAAATTAATCAGAGTTTTGGACTATTTAGCAAACCTAATTAGGTAAGATCGTAAAATCTATAAATAAGTATGCTAAGTCTTATTTTAGGAGGCTTTGGCCAAGTGGGACAATTAGTTATTTTTAGAGTTTTACTTTAGTTCTTATTTTCTTTCAAATTAGTCCATTAAATACTTTTTTTTCAACTTCGATTCAATTTTGATCCAAGGCTTTAATTTTATAGTTCTTCATTATTTCTTTGTGGATTCCAATTGCAATCAAAGTGATCTTCACGACTATTAAAGGAGATTTCACTTCTGAGCACAAATCGATATAAAAACAAACTTATTTTTATATTCTCTACTTTTATTTAATTATTATTTTGTATGTTAAATATGAGTTTAGGGATTATTGCATCTAGATCCATTAGTAGCTAATTTTTTTAAGGAGATTAGTGAACAAATGTGTAACTAATTAATATTGAAATCTGGGTTAGTTTGTTTAAATTATATGCGATTAAACCCTAGAAAGTGATGTCCCTAAGAAGTAATTTAGGATAAACAAGATCGAGAGATAAGTTTACCGAGTAAATTATAATTTATCCGGGTCAAGAAAGTGAGGTTGAGAGGTAAGCATGTATTGGTCGATTAGTTAATTAGTTAGAGGCCGAGAGGTAATAACTGGCTAGTTAATTAATAACTAACTCAATAAAACTCAAGTTCTGAAGTTAATAAGGAGCATTGAAGTGAGTTGATCTTCTACCTATTTTAGTGGATTAAATTTTGATAGTTAATTGGTTGATTTTTATTTTAGATAATTTTATTGATTTAATTAATTAAAAATTAATTTGGTTTTTTGTAATATAATTTTGAATTAGTAATATCTAACCCTATTAGTGTAGAGAGTTAATTTCAGTTTAATTCAACCTCCACTTGGTACGATGCTCAGAATGCTTCCCGGATTGCTTCGTTCTAACATTCTTACCTATATTACAATTTGACCTGTATACTTGCGGACACCACTTTTTAATTAAATAGTTATTTGTTGTAGTAATTCCAGTCCAAACGTTCTCATGTCTAGCGAGGATTAAGATGTTGGTGCTATTGCCGAGGAGGTTTCAACATTAGACTTAAATTTAATTTTATGCATTTGATAGGATAAATAGGAAAATTTAGGATTATAGATAAAAAATTTAAATTTTATTTGATTTTTGGTTTATTTGATTCAACTTCTCTTTTATTTCAATGTATGACTCAAAGTGGAACCATTCCAATTGAGCTAGATCCTGAACTGGAGAGAATATTGAGGTGAGCCTATCAGCAAATTCAAAACAATCCACTTGTAGTGGCTAACTTGTTGCGAGGAAACCCACTGTTTGAATAAAGTATCGAACCACCATCATAGTTCCAAAGAGAGCCACTAATGGCTCGAAAAAAGAGGACATTGCGTGAGTACGCGGTACCTATCTAGAGGCTAGGAATCAACACAAAAAATTTTGAAATTAAGACAGCCACCATCTAAATGATACAAAATAATTTCCAATTTCATGGCAACATGATATAAGACCTAAACAAGTATTTACAAAGATTCCTACAATTATGAGATGCGTTCAAATATAACAGAGTGACTGATGACGCAATCCATCTCCGGTTGCTTCCATTCTTGTTTTGTGACAATGCCTATGAATGGCTCGATTCCTAAAGAGCCGAGTTCCATTACAAAATTTTTACACAAAATTTTCCCCATTAGTCAAATCATTTAAATAAGGCACAAATACGGTAATTTTAAGCTATTTGAAGGCAAGACATTATACGAAGCACGGGAACATTTCAATTCGCTGCTTAAGAAATGCCTACACCACGGTATGCAAGACTAGCTTCAATTGAAATTTTTTTATAATGGATTGAATATGAGCTTAAGAGCCAGCTTAGATGGCACATCGGTCGAGGCCTTCATTAACAATATATACAAGTGAGTCTGTTAATTCATCAAGGACACAACAATGAACTTATACAGGTGGCCAAAAGAGCTTTTTTCATATAGCCAGAAACTGTCAACAGCTTAGGTTGTCAAAGGAAGACGATAATTGTCAACAAATTTTGGAAAAATTACATTGTCTAGAAATCACTGTTAAGCCATCGATAAATGATGTTGATTGAAGCTACACGTCATACTTAGAGTCCCAATCGGAGGAAGTGAATTACTTGGGTAATAGGGGTGGAAATCCCTATTCGAACACTTACGACCTCGGTTGGAAGGACCATCTGAATCTAAAGTGGGGAGGTTATCAAGGTAGTGGCAACCCGACCCCAAATCAACAAAACCTTCTTTATCAACCACCTCATTTGCAAAGATTTTAAGAGATATCCATGGATAATGACCATGTTGGTTGTGGTCAACGCTTGGGCCGAATTGAAAATAAGATGCAACTCATGAGGTCTGACATTCAACATGTAAAGATTGAATGCACACAAACTCGTACCGCTGTTGCTGAACTGAAAGAAGAGATGTGTAATATTGTGAGCATGTTAAATAAGATGCAGAGGGAAATAGGCACGGGTATTCGGAGTAACACCGAAAACAACCTCCAAAATGATGAAAAAGAGCATGTAAATGTAATCGTACTTTGTTGAATTAAAACCTTAGTAAACTTAGAAAAGCCCGCCAATAAAGAGAAAGATGAGATTGAGCTGAAAGACCAAAACTATGATGAGTTGAAAGTTGAATTCCACACTAGAGAAAGATCTAAACTGGTAGCTAAGTCAAAAAAAATTCCATGCTCGAAACTAGTGCAAAAGAATGTGCAATTCCCATCAAGATTGGAGGACAAGAAATGAAGGGATGAGGAAGAATTCGTAAGTTTTTTTAAATCTTTTTAAATCCCTTAATGTAAATTTTCCACTGCTTGAGCTTATTGATAAGATACCAAATACTTAAAGGAGATTATGTCTAAACATAAAAAGCTAAAGAAAGGTCAGCAAATAAAAATCATCGCTTCTTGTAGTGCCATAATTGCCCAAAAAATACCAGCGAAACTAAAAGATCCAGGAAGTTTTATAATTCCCGTAGAGTTAGGGAACAAACATTTTAGCAAGGCCCTTTGTGACTTAGGGGCCAAAATAAATTTGATGCCCTTATTCATATACTTAAAACTCAAATTAGGGGAGCTGAAAAATATGAATATTACACTGCAATTAGCTGATAGGTCTCTTGTGTAACAGCCCGTTTTTAGGTCAAATTGGAACAGTGGTTTCGGGACTACAAATATGAAGTCAAAATATTTATTTTATTATTTTTAATAAGGTTTAAAGCATAATAGATTATTTATGTGAAAGTGTATTAAAGAAATTTTATTGTTTAAATGCTCAATTCGGTAAAAAGGACTAAATCGCGTAACGCGTAAAAGATGAGTACTATTACGTAAAGGTGTTATATGGCTATAGCTTGAAATGTGGGAGTCCTTTCATGTCATATAGACCATATTAAGGGTTAGTGGAAGTTGTTAGCTTGGTAAATTTGAAATTATTAAAGTTTATTAAGGTTATTTTGGTAAAATGTCAATTTATGTTAATAATAATAAAACAAATAAAAATTTCATTATTCATTCATCTTCCCAAACAAAGTTTTAGAAAGAAAATAAGCCATTTTAGGGCTTGACATTCGGCTAAGCTTGAGGGAGCAATTAAGGTACGATTTTGACTCGGTTTTTAATTATTTCTAAGTTTTTGAGCTCGTTGCAGCTTAATCTAGCTAGCCCGTACCTTCATTTTTGAAACTGTTATAGATTTTGAAAATTACCATTGTTGAACAATAAAAATGCAAAATAGTTTTACTAGTTTTCTAAAGTGATTTTTGACAAAAATGCAAAATAGGGACTAAATTGTGGAATTGTAAAAAGTAGTTGTTAAAAGTGTGAAATAATGAAAGTTTTGGGCTGCTAGTAGCATATAGGAAATTCGGCTATCTTGGGTTATAGCCTAATTGTGTAAATTTTCTATTTTGTGTATAAAGGACTAAATTGCAAAGTAGTCAAAAGTCTAGGGTAAATTTATAATTTGGCCAAAAATGAATGTTTTAGGCTAAATTGAATTGAATGAAAGTTTGAATGAGTTAATTTGATATCATAAAGATCAAGATAAGCAAATACCAGAATTAGATCGGGGGAAATGAAAAGTAGATGAGTAAATGCTAGTTTTCATCCGAGCAATCTAAGGTAAGTTCGTATAATTAGAATCGAACTATACTATACTTGAAAAGGTTGAATTGAATGTTTATAAATGAATTATGTGAGATATGAATACTTTGATGATGTACAAAAATTTATTATCGAGCTTGAGTTGAACTATATGAATTCATTGGATATGAATGACGTGTTACGGTACTTATCGAAATGGTCGAGCTCCTGCATTTTTTGCGAACTCAACATAACTTGTATAAGCTTACTAATTTAGCTCAAAAGAACTTACTATTCAGCTCAATAGAGCTTCCCGTTTCCAGCTCAATCGAGCTTACTATTATCAGCTCATTATGAGGTTACTGGCCATGTCTAGAAAGAGCATGTATGATGATGAATTGACAGATTATTAACATTGTTCACTCAATTTTCCTTTAAAGTTATAATAGATTCAACGAGCCTAAATAATGATATATGAGCAAGATATGGTTTATGTATTAGTTGAATGACTAACATGTGATGATTATCTGTACTTAGGTGATGGAATTATATTGAATTGTTAGCCTATTATTTTTGCATTTGATTACCTTAAATGGTAAGTTTAATTCTAAATTATATGGGCTTACTAAGCTTAGTAGCTTACACTATTTCTGTTTCTATGTCTTTTAGAGGTTTGTTAGCTCGCTTGTTCCAGACAAGTCGGTGTTGCGCATCACACTATCCAAATTCCATTTGGTATTCTGAGTTTTTGAACTTATGTAAATATGGCATATATAGACTAGGTTGATAGTATAAGTTATGTTTTGGAACCATGCTTTGAGGAAGAATTGTATATAAGTTAAGCCATGTGATTTGGCTTATTTGGTACTGTGTTTTGGTTGTATATATATGTGTTTAATCATGGTATGTTTTTAGTATGATAATGTATGTATGAGGTTATGCAAAGGTAGTCTTGATTTAGGAGGTTGAATGGGTGAATTGTATATAATGTTATATAGTTGTATAAATATGTGAATGATAAGTTTGGATATAGCTTTATTTGTGTATTGAATTGGTTCATTTGCCTGCAAATTGAGTTGTTGATATGAGGTCAAATTTGAATGTATTTGCTTCTGTTTTAGGGTGGCAAATTTGGCTATTCAAATGGCCTATTTTTGTCCACACGGGCAGAGACACGGGCGTGTGTCTCAGCCGTGTGTGACGCAAGGTCATGTTACACGGCCATGTGTCCCCTTGGGTATCCTACGAATTAAAGTCAGTATACCCTCCAGTTTTTACACGGCCTAAACACACGGGCGTGTTTAATGGTCATGTGTGGCACACGGGTTGGCAAACGGGTGTGTGGTCGGCAATGTGGCCAAGTCAGTAGCCTCCTTAATTTTCACACGGCCTAGCACACGAACGTGTCTTGTGGCCGTGTGAATAAGTCAGTATGTATGTCCTATTTTGCCACGGATTAGACACACGGGCGTGTCTAAGGTTGTGTGAGGCACACGGCTTGTTCACATGGGCATGTGACCTTTTAAAAGTTGAAAATTTTATATGTTTCCAAAACTTTTATATGAGACCGAGTTGGTCCCAAATGCATATTTACGTATTGTATGCTCAATTTTATGTTCATAACTAATGTGAATGAATGACATTTACTGTAATGAGATGGTATTTCAATTTTAATTGTTCTAAATTGAATGACAGCTCTGGTAATGCCTTTTATCCTATTCTGGCGACGATTACGGGTTAGGGGTGTTACATCTTGTACATCCCAATGGTGTACTTGAAGATGTATTGGTTAAATTTATGGGTCTTATAATCTTCGTTGATTTTGTTATCCTTGACTTCGAAAAGGACCAAGACATTCCCATTCTGTTGGTATGGCCATTTTTGCTATGTCTAAATCGACCATTGATTTTGAAAATAATGAGTTAATAATGAAGATTAATGGTGAAATAAAAGTATTCAAATATGGCCATAATTCCTAAAATGCGGAATACAAAAATAAAGTAGGGGAAGATTGTTACGTAATTACTTTTAGCACCCCTAACAACCTTGGTCAAAGGTATCATTCTCTTTCAATGTGTGTAGGTACCAAAGTGTCGCGAGAACATGATAGGTTGAAAGACCCCGGAGGGAAAGTTAATTGTTGGACAAACCAAGACTATCGCCAAAGGAACAAAATGGTGATGTATGGAACACAAAGGCTACCAGATGAGTCTGGTAGCCACACTTAATTTTGTTATAAAACTTTGAAAAATTATTATAAATTTTCTACATTTGAACTTCGGGATTTTTATTTCGGATTTTAAGTAGGTTAGAAATTTTAATTAGAGTAGGATTAAAGGCCCTAGGCAGCTAAAGGGAGCTTATTAGGGACCTAATTGAAATTAGGAATAAAATAAAGGGACCAACATGCCCCAAAACTTGAAAATGGAGTAAATAAAGGCAGTGTTGCGATACTGAACCTTGGTGTTGTGACACTACACTTTGAAGCTCCTAGGATTTTGAAAATTAAGGCGTTGTTGCGACACTATATATCCATGTCGTAACACTACACTTTGAACCTAAAATCTTTTCAAATTCTATCCCATGTCATGGCACTACACCTCAACATCACAACACGACACTTGAACTAAATTAATTTGAAAATTTGGGCTCATGTTAGAACACGAAACTTCAAACCTAAAACTTGGAGCATTCGAAGTACATTGTCACGAGATCAACATCAGGTTCGCAATTTTTGACCTATTTTGTTACGCGACCCAGTCGGTCCCTATATAAACTAAACCTATTTTAAACCCTAATCCCTACCTTAAACACAGTTTTATAAACCTCCTAAGCATCTCGAATGGTAGCCGACTCCTCTCAACTCTTCTCTACTTCAGATTTTCACCATATTTTGCGAGATTTTCCACCTCCAAACGCGTCATTGCTGCCACTTCTTTCCTGCTATCCTCCGTTAACCGTCGTGTCTTCAAATAACCCCATGGTGAACCGTTCTTAGCTCTTTATTTTAGTTTACTTCATCATTTAATTTCATTTAGAATTTATTTAGAATATATATTGCATTTATATGGCTTGGAAAAAGGCAAGCCACACTACATATCCAGAAGAATCGATGGAATTCGATTCCACTCGATTCCATTTTCAAGAAGCTGAAATATATTTTTTGGTCCTTCAAGGAAAAACCTTTATTCAAGAATGAGGGTTCAATCCCTCATTCGATCTTTGCGATAACATATGGGATATTATTCATGCAAACCAATGGATGGACTTTTACCTCACATCTAAAGAGTCAAAGATTGACTCGGTGGTGCATGAATTTTATGCATCCCTAAAATGTCGAGAAAATAATAAGGTGCCAAATTTCAATTATACGCATCTAATGGTTCGAGGAAAACAAGTCTCGGTTACGCCTAAGGATATTTTCCAATTTATCAATGCCCCATATATCACAATGATGCACTAGAAGAGCTAGATACTTATTATTTTTGCAAGGTAGATATAGAGAGCATTGTAGAATATTTAACTAAGAGGCGAGGCATTTGGAAATGCCAACTCAGTACGAATATCCCATTGACATTTAAATAATTCATAATGTTTTCAATTGTAAAGATATGGATGTAGTTTATCTCCACACGAGTCTCATCAACCCTTAACGTTTCTAATGTTAAAACTTTTCAGTTGTGTTACTTTACTATATTTTATAGCATTGATATGTTTGTATCGGTATTTGAAGTTACAAATCGATGTTTAATTGCATTAATAGCAAGAAGGTTGGGATATTTTCCCACATGTCATAATTTGCTTTTGCAACAAAGCAAAGGTGCCGATGTCGGTGATAAAGCATTTCATCAAGCCTATCAAAAGCTTGCTCAGAAACTCATTTACAACCGGTATGTTGAGCTTCATCGAAAGCAGATCCATGATTTGAATGTTTGACGTACACAAAAGATGGATGTTCTGCCATCTCTAAAGCAGAACAACAAGGAAAAAGGCCAAAAAAGCCAAGGGTCGAGTGAAATGACTGTCATGAAGTGGGACATCCTGTGGATGTATTCGATGACAGCATTGAATATGCCCAACGGTTTGGTATTCTAGTGCTTGATCCACCACCAAATCGTTACCCACCCATACGCAAGCTGACAAGGAGTAGGAGTAAGAAGAAGGTGACAATAAGGATGAAGAAGAAGAGTCGTCCCTCGACTAGGACTTCTACGAGATGTTTCGCCCTGAATCCATTGGAGGAGTTAAGATTCACACTCCAAGCCATACTAGCCCTACTAGTTCTGCAGGTATGGGGGCCGACACACCAGACACAGATCGAAGGAAGGACTTGATGATTGAGGAGAATCAGTTAAATCCCGATTCTGATTAAAAACTTTTAAACTTTTAAAATATTAATTTTTTATTTTATTTTGAATGATTTTACTTTTTTTTGGACTTTATTTATCTTTGGTATCAGTTTTTATGTTAGCTAATTTTTGTGTAGAAACCCCATATGATATGAGGCACTACATTTCGAAGCTAAACCAACGCGATGAGGGCCTTCCGACCACATCCGAAGAACTTCAACGCTAAAATTAGGTAGTCTCTTCTTTTATTTGTAGAACGCACATTAGGGACAATGTGCTAAATAAAATGTGGGGGTAACATAGAAAAGTTTTCAATTCTTTATTAGTTATTTGAGTTAATTTTTGTTTTTGTGTGTTTGTTTGTATGCGAGCTTGTAGCAATACAAGTGATTGGTTAGGAGCATGTAAATAGGATTATGTGTTTGAGTTGTAAATTTAATTCAATAGCAATAAACTTTAGGTTTTTTAGTACACGCTAATTAATTTATTCTTTTACACTGTGAATAGGTGATAGTGTGTTAGGTATACCACATGAGTAATAGGTATACGAAAAGCATATGTGTTTGCGTGAATAATTAAGTGTCAGAGTGTTAACATTTAGTTAATCGTGATCCATGAATTGAGACACTTAGTGATGACCTAAGGTGTTGTTTGGTAGACATTTAAAAGCCAAAAAGCCGACCCTAACTTAAAATCCTTAATATCCTAATTTTTTTTAGCCTAAATCCCTATTTCTTGACAAACCAAAATGGAAGCCCTAAGCCTTAAATTATAATCTCTTGATCCGATTTTCTTGGTCCTCACACGAACTTAGATGTCGAGCAATTGATATTAAGGGTTAGGTAGTTAAGAATTGTAGATTCCGAAATGAAAGAAAAATAAGAGTGAACCTAAGGGATAGTATAGTATGGTGAGTATAAGAATATTGCAAACTTGTGCATAAATAGAAAAAAAATTAGAAAATTTATCAAAAGAAAAAGTTTGATCAGGCTAAAATAGCTAAGTGAGAAGTTCTCGAGAAAATAGAAAAGCAAAATGAGTGAAAAAGAAAAGAAAAATAAAGAAAGAAAAGAAATATCGTCATTATTGCACATAAGTCTCGCTAGGACAATTTCGCTTTCGAGCTCAAATTGATATAAAAATGGACTTATTTTTCTATCCCTTCTTTTATTTAATTTACTATTTTGTATGTTAAATATGAGTTTAGGGATTATTGCATCTAGATCCATAAGTAGCTAATTTTCTTAGGGAGATTAATGATCGAATGTGTGACTAATTAACAGATGAATTAGGGTTGAAATCCGAGTTAGTTAGTTTAAATTATGTGTAATTAAACCCTAGGAAGTGACGCTCCTAGGAAGTAATTTAGGATTAAACGAGATCCAGAGATAAGTTTACCGAGTAAATCATAATTTATCCTGATCAAGAAAGTGAGGTTGAGAGATAAGTGTGTGTTGGTCGAATAGTTAATTAGTTAGACTCGAGTTCTGAAGTTAATTAGGAGCACTGATGTGAGTTAATCTCCTGCCTATTTTAGTGGATTAAATTTTGATTGTTAATTCGTTGATTTTATTTTAGATATTTTTATACAATTTAATTAATCAATTTTAAGTTGTTTTTTTCTTAATATAATTTTGAATTGGTACTATCTAGCCCTATTAGTGTAGAGAGTTAATTTCAGTTTAATTCAACCTCCCTTGGCTACGATCCTCGGAATGCTTTCCAGACTATTTCGTTGTAACATTTTTAACTATATTACAATTTGAACTGTATATTGCAGACACCACTGTTTAAGTAAATATTTATTTGTTGCAGTATTTCCAGTCTAAACATTCACACATCTGGCATTGGTCAATGTTAATGTGGTCAATGACCACTTTGTTTTATTTAACACGTTCCCTTATGGCTAGATACTTAATTTCAATATGTTTATTTACACTTCCACTTTTTTGTTCTTATCCATAAAGAAAACAACTGAATTGTCATACTATATCATCAATGACCTAGAAATCGAATCCACAAGTCTAAGCCTAGATATGAATTTCTTCAATAATACTCCATGTGAGGTAGCCTCAAAACATGAAACAAACTTAGCCTCCATAGTGGAAGTAGCAGTTAAGGTCTGCTTCATGCTCCTTCAAGATATAACTCTGCCAGCAAACATAAATATTTAACTTGATGTTGATTTACATGAATCAACACAACCGACAAAGTCTGAATTAGAATAGCCAATCACATCAAAATTGTCTGATTATTTGTACGTAAGCATGTAATCTTTTGTCCCTTTAAGATATACAAAACATTCTTTGCAACTCTGATACCAAATGTTAGCATAAATAATGGTTTATAGTATAGTGCAATGAAAAAGATCGAACATAAATACCTATAGCCATTGTCTAAACCAAATGCCAAAATTCAAATATTGTGACACCACAATTGAGCACGTCAAACCACCGACGAGGACATCGAATTTAGCTATAGGAAAACTAAAAAAATTAAAAACCATCAAAGTCTTCTAAGCACTGAGAACCTCACTAAATGGTGTATAACTCATTATCTTTGAAATGGTATTGCCCTTTTTGCTTTTGGTGATTTGGGACCTTAAGCTAGTTGGTATTTATAGTCATGGTTCCCCATAAAAAACCACCAACTACATGTCCCACTATCACATATACAAAGGTAATTCCACTAACCACCATGTAACATGAAAGTGGGGGGAGGGGAAACGTGGGAACGTCCCCACGAACTACAATAGTTTCAACATTTTCTTCTGCCCATTCCCATAATTTTTGCAACCAAATAACCTTCTTCCAAGATTATCATTTGACCAAGATGTTCTCACCTCAACAGGAATTCCACAATGACAAACTTGAAACTCACTTGCTCCCTCTATTATCGTCTTTTTCAAACCTGATCTCCTCTTGTTTTCTTGTTGTACAGCTTGTCTTCTTTCCTTCTCTGACTTGCTTTTAATATAAAAAAGAAAAGAAGTTCGTATGTAGACAAGTCATTTGGGTTTTTTTAGTCACCATCTTTTTTAATTGATTTATATTTTTTATTTCATATGTGGAATTTTGAAAAATCAGGTGGAAAAAAATAAATCCATGTTAGCTTTGCTATTAAAGTTTTAACAGATCTTAATAGCGGATGATTAAAATATTTGATTTTATATACTTTAGTGACCAAAATAGAACAAGTTCAAAGTTCAGTGGCCAAAAGAGAACGTGGGCAATACTTTAGTGACCATTTATGTAATTTATCGAAAAAATAAACCACGAGTTCTTACTACTCATTTGTTGACTATTGATTTACAAAGAAAATAAGAGAAGTCTCGGTGATTTCAAAAGATTCCAGACTTATTCAAGATTGATCCAATAAGTTAGGTGGTTGTGTTTCAAATTGATTTGGAACAATTATTATAGGTTGATATATTGACAAGAGTAATAATGTATTTTGATTCAATTTCTTTTGAAAAATTTAGGGTTTGTGATTGATCCAATATGTGATTTATTTCTTCTTTTCCTCTTTATGGTTATTAGTACAACCTTTTCCACATTTTCTAGACAACCACCACCATGATTTACCATTTCAAAATAGCTTCAGAGATCCCTCATTGCAAACTCAACAATCTACCCATCCCTTACCCTCACTCCCATACATTAAAATCTTGTCATCTTTAGCAAATGTCTCACCTTATACATGGTCCAATCACCCGATCTGAGCTATAAGGTATTACAACTATAAAACTTTGACATCATTCATAATTTAATAAAAAAATAACCAAATAATTCATTTGCAATCATTTTTCCATGTTATTCAGTCAAAACGAGACTTAATTCAAGCATAGGAAGCATTTAAAATAAATCGAAAATAATTCTGGATTAAAAAGAAACTTTTACAAAAGTTTGAGTAAAAAGTTAGAAAAGGGTCACACGGTCGTGTGGCCAGGCCGTATGACAGACCTTAGCCCTTGTGGCCAAACTGTGTAACAACATATGCCCGTGAAACTCAGGGTTACACGACAGTGTTGCCAGGTCGTATAGACAAACTTGCACCAAAAATCAAAGAGGCCACATGGTCGTGCCATGCAACAATATGGGACACACGATCGTGTGGTAGATCGTGTCCTAAACCATGTATGCCCAAAAACACCTTCCAAATGCAAGCTAAATCACATAAAAACTCTTGGGTTCCAAGCCATGCATTAACCAACATTCAAACCTATTCAAAATGTGTCAAAACATACCAAAATATTCCAATTCACAACCAACCTATGTGCCTAACCAATATGCCCTTATTGGAACCACGATTTAAACATAAACAACAATCAATCAAACCATCAACCATGTCTCAACTATCATATACCAAAATCATCCATTTATACCAATCTTTCAACTACAAACATACTCCAACCTAAGTTCATAAATTACTAAACCAAAATTACTGTTTCAACATCAACTTATCAACAAAGGCATTAAGTGATAATATACCATTTCAAGTTACCAAATCACCAAGATACAAAATTACATCTCAAATGACACAAGTCATTACCAAGTTACCTAATAGCATAAACATACCAAAAACCCTATTTACATGCCAATTATAACTGGGCCAAAATAAGCAAATAGCTACTAGTAGAGTTGTCAGATAGTATGATCTCCAACGATGTTCCAATCGATAGCAAAAGTCTGACAATCTACAAAGAAGAAAAACCACATAGAGTAAGCTTACGTAAAGCTTAGTAAGTTCATAAAACAAAACATCACATACCTGTCAATTTAATTTATAAATCATACATAACATAGAATAAAGAATCCTTTGTCTTGTTTCATCATTCCCACTACATGAAGTGACTAAACCTGAATAATTCATATCATGCTAAGAAACACATACCAAGATATAATCAAACAAATATAATCCATTATACCATCTCATTCCATTTCTATTTCTGTAACACCCCGTACCCGAGACCGTTGCCGGAGTCGAACGCGAGGTGCTAACAGACTTAATTACTTTGTTTTCACAGTCCATTTAAAAAAAATTCCAGACAGGCTGGCTAACCGCGTCACTGTCGCCTTAAAAATCATATCTCGAGTTCCAAAATTTGAAAACTGATTCCGTAAATTTTCCCTGAAATTAGACTCATATATCCATCTGTGGATTTATTTCTAGAATTTTTTGGTCAGGCCAATTGGTACAGTTTGTTAGTTAAAGTCTCCCCTGATTCTGGGTTCGACTACTCTGACCTTCACGTATTACGACTTGGATATCTCCCTGTACAGAGCTTCAATACTCATGTCGTTTGTTTCTAATAAAACTAGACTCAAAGGGGAATCTATACATATAAGGCATGACTTCTAATTGTCTCTGGATAATTTATGGTAAATTTTCAAAGTCGAAACAGGAGATCCAGAAACTGTTCTGGCCCTGTTTCATGAGAACTTTAATATCTCTTAATATACTATTCATATGATTGTTTCGTTACTTTCATATGAAAATAGATTCATCAAGGTTCGATTACATAATTTATTCACTATTTAATTCCATTTCTAAAAATTTTAGTGATTTTTCAAATCCACACCACTGCTGCTGTCAGCATCTATTTTCAAGGTAAACTTTACCTATTTCGTGGTTACCATAGACCAACTAGAGTTTTGTCATACATAGGTCCACATATGATCATATTTAGCCATTCCAATGGCTGATCATTTGCCCAACACTTCCATTCCAGTCCATAGTCACATCTTGAAACCATATATATATACATAAACACAAATGGTCTAATGCCATACTCCACTTCTACGAGCCATTTTCGCATGGCTGTACACACATACATCACAAAAAGTACTTGAAAAAAACAACAAAGGGTAGTCCTATACATGCCATATCCAGAGTTCAACTAAAAGAGTACCAAAAGGGCTTTGATAGTGTGGATGACTTCGACTTCGATGATCCCGAATCCGATAGCTAACGAACAAAATCTATAAAACAGAGAGCCAAAGCAACGAGGTAAGCATTTTAAAGCTTAGTAAGTTTCAAGTAATGAAATCGGCTTTGACTAAAGTATTACATTCACATAGCTAAATGAATCACTTATTAATACACATTCTCATAATCATACTTACTTCACACTTCATCAACATATACACACACAAGGTATCAACCTATCTAAAAGCCGAAAGTTCGTTAGTCGATTGAACGAATACTATTTAAAACGAATCGACTTTTCCGATGCACATGCAAACATACCTTATCGTTTGGGTTTTTCGAGCGTATTAATTGAATTTATTACAGCACAAAACGCTCACCTTCAAACCCAAGTTTCTTCGGAATTTAGCCGGATATAACCACAAGCACAATTGCCTTCGGGTCTTAACCCGGGTATAGCAACTCGCACAAATGCCTTCGGGTCTTAGCCCGGATATATCAACTCGCACAAATGCCTTCGGGTCTTAGCCCGGATAAAATCACTAGCATAAATGCCTTCGGGACTTAGCCCGGATAAAATCACTAGCATAAATGCCTTCGGGACTTAGCCCGGATATCATTCAAATGCTCATGCACACATATATCAATAATCATGACACATCCATATTTCATTTTCGTTACTAAGGCTCAAACACAAAACATTTATTAAACCTTTCCAATTTCGGCTCAATAGCCACACACAAAGAGCATGATTTCAATTGGCTTTATAACATAGTCTCTATGCACATTCGGCTATCCGTCATAGTATGACTAATCATTTCAATATAATTCAAGTAGGGTCATTACTCGAAGACTTACCTCGGATGTTGTCGAACGGTTTCGACGGCTATTCGATCACTTTTTCCTTCCCCTTATCCAACTTTGGTCCTCTAAGCTCTTGAGCTTAATTCAAACAGATAGAGCTTATTTAATAATTTATCAATTTAACTATTCGATTAAATACATTTATATTATACAATTAGGTGCGAATAATTTTATTGACTAGTTATTCAAGCATTATACATGTGCTCTACTCATGCACCACCGAATAATAGGACTAGCTTAATACCTTGCATTTTCGAATTCATATACATCATTTAGTTCCTCATAACATACATTTTGTCCCTAACCAACACAAGAGCCCAAAGCATCACTGACAATGCCGAATTCCAATTAAGTCTACCATCATAGCATTATCATATTTATGCACTTGGTAAGTTGCGTTTGAACACATTCGGCACTAGGTGTCCAAACCAATGTTCCTCGAACACTAAACCCAATTTATAACCAACTCAAAACTCCTTAACAACAAGCATTTAATAACAATGTACTTAACCAATTCCTTAAACATGCATTCGGCAATTACACCAAGACCATCTTAACTCGTTTCTCATCTTGCTAACAAAAACATAGTAAAGCAAATCTTCATACACAATGGTTACCAATTCATCCATTCACTAGGGACATGACCTAATGTTCAATAACAACCCCTCCTTTACCAAGTACACATTCGGCCTTGGTACATAATAAGGTAGCCGATTTCTTTCCCTTTAGCACCCATTGCTCACATATGATTATTTGTATAGTTCAAACACTCATCTATCTTTGCTCATCTAAATTTAACATGGAACAACAAAATTCACCATTGTCAAATACCATAGCCGAAAGCCATAGTCCATAACACAAATCAAAATTTCTACATGGGTTACAAAAGTAGTTTGATATCTTACTCAAGATTAACCAAATTTTCATGAACTAATATAAACTTCTTACCTTGCTATTAGCCTAGGATGACCGAATGCCTCCCTCCCTACTTCCTCTTCACAATCGGCCAAGAAGAACAAAATGAGAAAGACTTTTTGTTCTTTTTTTTTCCCTTTTCCCCCTTCTACACGGCTAAGAAGAACTAAAGTATGAAGCCTTTCCCTTCTTTTTTTTTTCGGTCATGCATGAGAATGATGAACACATTTTTTTTCTTTGTTTTCTTCCTTCAATTTCTTATTAGTTTATTGCCCATGCTTCTTATTTTATTTTTCCATTAACACAACATGTTTCATGACATGTTTTGCCCATCATCCCTTGTCATGGCCGGCCACTAGTACTTAAATGGGGGGAAATTGACATGCAAGTCCACCCTTTGATTACATGCACTATTAGGCCACTTGCATTTGCCTAGCACATTTCTAAATTTTCTCACATAAGTCCTATCAACTAAATTCACATGCAATTAACTAAATCGAAGCTTAAAACTTTCACACATTTATATTCACATATTTTAGGCAATAATTATCACATTCAAATAATTTGGTGACTCGGTCTAGCGGTCCCCAGACCGCTTTCCGACTAGGGTCACTTTAGGGCTGTCACAATTTCAATAGCCAATTGTCTTTCCTGGAGAACAATAGTAAATTGGCTTCAGATACGCGAAAGGGTAATGCTCACACAAGTTGAATAAAAGACATTAACCGATACACGGTGCTGCTCACATGAGCTTTAGAGAATCCAAAACACATGCAGGATCTCAAGCCATCAGTATGGTATCCATCATCAGTACATAATAAACATAACGTCAGCATAAAGTGCTTGATACTGTAACACCGAGACCAGGTACCTAATACTATAATAATTGGTAACTAGTGCCTGATACACCCTAATGACATGTCATTTATCCTAACTATTCACTAAGTTTAATCGGGCTTATCCTGTTTTACCGAGATTATTCTATGCTCCAACTTTACATTTCAAACCATAATCTTTCCATTTCATTACCATTCAATAGATCATAGCATCAATCAAATTCATCTAATCAAATACATAATTAATTAAGACATTAATAAACATAATAAAGGTAATACGAGCTCACCAAAATACGATAGCTATCAACACTCGACGACGACTACTTGATGACTTTTCCTTTCCCACAATTATCAATCGATTGATCCATTTCTTGATCTAAATATGATAATTTTATTCAATTAACCAATTAAAATACCATAAAATACTTAAATTCACATATTTGACCTTTAATCGATATTTTACATTTTTACCCTAAACTTTTAGCTTTTATTTAATTTAGTCCTAAACCCGAAACTTTCAAGTCCATCACAATTACACCAATTTCATGCTAGCAAAATTTTCCCTTATACCATTACAGCCAATATTTGTTAAAATTTTAGAAGAATTTCATACCCAATTTAATATTTTATCAATTCAGTCTTTTAACTTAAAACTAACCAAAATCACTTTACAGAATAATCCTATTTAACTATCAAGCTTAATAATCTACCATCAAACGTCAAAAACATCACAAGTTCATCCATGACATACTTTTAAAATTTTAACATTTTTACGAATTAGTCCCGAGTTAGCTAGATTAAGCTACAATGATGTCAAAAACATAAAAATCATGAAAAATGGGTAAAAAATTCATACAATGCAATTGAATCTAGCTTTGTCCAACCATAAGAAGTTTAAAATGGTGTTTTTCTCTCCCAAATTCGATGGTGGTGATGAATGAAGATGACCAGATGCTTTTCTTTTGTGTTTTATTTTGATTTATTAATTAATTTACTATTTTAACCTTTAAAAACAACTAAAATTTCATAATTAAAACCCACAAACTGTCCACCATAATCTAAATAGGTCTAATTACTATATAAATTCCTTAATTCATGATTGTATATCTATTTAATACAAATAAACCTATAGTTCTTAACTTTTGCAGCTTTTACGATTTAATCTTTTTTACTTAATTAACCAACCAAACATCAAAATTTTTAAACCAAACTTTATTACGATACAATAATAGACTCATAAATATTAAATAAATGATACAATACTAACTCACTAATCGAAATCGTGGTCCTGAAGCTAATATTTCTAATACCACTGAAAATGGGTTGTTACAAACACCACCCTATAAAAAATCCTCAAGGAAATCTCGGTGTCAACAAGAGTGTTAAAGTACTCAACAACACCCTAAAAATGAATGATATCTACACCGCCAGGGTTGATGGCTCAGAACAGTGAAAAAGGGAGACTAATGTTTTTTGTGCACCATATGAACAGAGTTTTGGAAGATTAGTAAAAACTCTAGGTTTTTTTTTTAGTTTTATTTTTTTATAATTCCTATTATTATTAAGAAAAATAAATAGATATTCCATGTTGACATTTTACTAATTAAAATTATGTGTATTAAGTGTCTACGTGTTAGCTTCTGATTGGCTAAAATAGACACATTAGACTTTTTTGTTAACATAAATGGTCAAATGGCTCTCTTTAGCGATAAAATGGATGTATAGGTGTAACGACCTAGTTTCTAATGGTATCAAAAATTGTGATTTCAAGACCTTGTTTTCGTAAACTGAGTCCGTAAATATCAAATAATGATATTTACGAAGTTCTCACATAGGTGTTAAAATTTGAATGGTCAATTTAGTCAAAATTGTGGTTAATTAGGACTCAATGACTAAATTGTAAAGTTCAATCGCTATAGATTTTTAATTAGAAAATGACTTGGGGACTTAAATCGCAATTAGCCAAAGATTCAAAATAGCAATTAGACCATGATTAAGTGAGTGTTAGTGAATGGTATACTTATATGGCAATTAACTTAAGCAAATTAGGATTTATTTAATTAAAAATTAATTCATTAAGTTAATTAGTAAATTAATCTTAGTATAAAAGGAAACTTAGTGTAAGGAAAGATGAAAAAAATCATCTTTTTCAATTGGCCAAAACAAAGAAAACAAAGAATAGAATGCCATAACTAGGTTTTTAAATATTCGACCCTTAATTCAAGGAAGTCCCTAGCCAATTTTGCTTTGATTTTTATGAAAATTGAATCATGAGAGCTTCATTTAGCTAGCCCATGTACTAATTTTTAAAAATTTTAAAGTTTTAGAAAGTTACCATTATTGAGAATTAGATGAAATTGGTGTGAAAATGCTAGAAATTAAGCTTAGTTTAAGAAATGACTAAATTGTAAAGCTTAATTAATAATTTTGTACATTGGGGACTAAATTGAATAAAATGAAAAAAAATTATGAAATTTTAGCAGGAATAGGAAGTAGAAGGTCTCTAATGAATATATGTGAAATTAGATTTTAATATGAAGGCCTAGATCGTAAGTTATGTTTGTCCTAGGTTTATGGACTAAATTGAATAAATTGTAAAAAATGCTTGATATTGTGTTTGGTTCTGATTTGAATGGAATTTGATAACATTATGTGTTTTATGATTTTATTTAGCTAACATTGACATGAAACCGTCGAGAGGGAGAGAAAAATTAAAAGTCATTGAGGAATAGTTGGAAAATTCGGTTTGTATTTCTATGATTTGGGAACCACTTATTTTCTGCATGTGCATGTCATTTTGCATTATATGGTGTTGAGGTGAGTTGTTATTGGATTATTGAATTGAATTGCTATAGTTTAGATTAAATATCGAGACAATGACTAAATTGAATAGAATAGAAAGTTGTATGAATTGATTGATATGTGATAGTTGGTATGAAATTGAGTTGAAATATGTTGTTCATATGATGATTCTTTGAATTGATGGATTATTTGGATATGATTAAATATGATTTGAACTTTATATAATGAATCAAAAATTTGATTACCCTATTAGTTATTTGGACCGACTCAGATATAGTTGGCATGCCATAGGGTCAGGAAGTCGATCAAAAACCATCGTTCTTGGGCAACCGGGGGTGACAGATTAACCAAATTGAGAAAATTATTGTCGTCAGACAACCCGGGGTGATAGATCCACGTGTCTATTCCAAGTCTATGTCTGATTAATAGGATTATAAACATATGAATTGATTAAATGATATATGAAATAGTAAATGAAATTGAGATACAATATGTGATAATATATGAAATGAATCGAAAACGAGCCTTGGGGGTCGATTGACTATGAATGAGCCAATAGCCTCAGAAATGATTGAAATATGGAATAAAATGTGACTTATGTGTATTTATATACTAAGAATGATAAATGAATTAGTATGTATGAATTAGAGATGAAAAGTGAGATAGATCAAATGGTGTGTGAAATTGTAAATGGCTGGTAACCTCATGTTATGCTCAAATGAATTGGTGTAAGTTGGTTGTATATATACATATAATTTAACATTGTGAAAATGATTGAGTTTTGATTTGAAATGGCATGAATTTAGGTTTTAAATTGAACTTGAATTTTTTTGTATATATGAAATTGTTTAAACTTGTTTAAATTGTCTTCAATTATAGATTTACCACTAAGCGTATGTGCTCAGCGTATGGTTTGTTTTCTCTATACATAGGTATAGTAGATTCTTGATAGTTCGAGTAGTAGATCCAACATCCAATAAACATTTCCCTGACTTAACAAAGTTTGTATAAGTTCTATTTTTTCTTCGGTATGACATGTACCTAAGTTAAGTCAATTGTTGGTTTTGTTGATTGCTATGAACATTTGGGATTGAAATTGGTATTTTGGAAATAACTATATGATGTCATGCAGAACTTAGCTTGTCATAATGTTAGCTAGTGTATGAAGTGTAATTTGAATGATATGGTAAATGGTAGTGAATGTATATATCCATGTTTTAATATGACAAGTAGCTTAATGGTTAATTGTTAAATTGTTTTAGGTATGTGAATGAAAATGATGTAATGAATGGAATGTGTATGTATTTGGAAGTGTTATGAATTGAATTTAAACCCATCGAAGACATGTTTTTGGTTGAAAAATATGTTACAGTATGAGTTTTAGTTAATTGAAAATTGCAAGTTGTTGATCTTATAACATTTCGCAAAAACAGTTTGTCACGTTGCGACGACATCAAGCCACCATGCCACAACGTGATGTTGAGCATAGGTCACTGTGACAAGCCTAGTTAGTATGTTGTGTCATGATGAGGAACCCCTTGACATCATGACATTAACTTGAAACTTTGTAATCATTATAGTTTAGTCCTAATTTGATCTCAGGTTAGCATTAGAGCTCGTATAAGACCTGAAAATGAATGTACTACACTTATATACTTAATTTGCTTGCAAATGAATGTTTAATGATGTGAATTAGTTTATAAATTATTTGTACTTGCTTGAGCAATGAATTTAACACCTTATAGTTTGAATCTGGCGATCAGATCGAGTATAGGGTGTTACAATAAGAGGGAAAAGTTATTGAAAAAATAGTAAAAGGCCAAAGTGAGACTTTTCTTATAGTAAAAGGCCCAAAAATGATATTAAGCTAAAGTTTAAAAAATCATTTTTTTAATTTAAAAATTTTAGTCTAATTATTAACGTAGTTATTTTTTTTTGTCAAAATTTACCAACTTGATATGTTTATATTGCGTCAATCACATCCCATCTTATATAACTATAACGATATACAGTCTTGGAATCTCATTTCCGTAAACTGAGTTTATAAGAATAAAATATAAAGATTTACGAAAGTTATATGAAAATATTTTGAAGATCGGTTAGATAATTTAATCAAGGAAATTGTTAATTAAAACTTATGGACTAAATTATAAAAGTCCAATCACTATTGAGTTTTAAATTAGAAAATGCTTAGGGGACCTAGTTAGCAATAATCTAAAGGACCAAAATGGTTATTAAACCATTTTCTTTTTTATAAGTTAGTGGAAAATGACAATAATGACCATTTATTTAATAAAATTACAATTAAAAAACATAAATAAAATTAATTAAGTAATCATAATTAACTAGTTTAATTAAGTTTAATTAAACATTAAACTTAGTAAAATAGCAACCTAGTGGAATGAAATAGTAAGCTCTCATCTTCTTTCACCATCCATGCTATTGGAAAAGAAAGAAAACTTCAAAATCTTAGCAACATTCTACCATTCAATTTCCTAAGGTAGATCTTTGAAATTTTTATAGAATTTGAATAATTGGAGCTTGATCTAGCTAGCCCATATGTTAATTTGTTCAATTAGTTGATGTTTAACAAGTTGCTATTAAAATGAAATTGGGAGTTAGTAAGCTTAGATTATAATAATGACTAAGTTAGAAATTAAGTTAAACTTGTTAGAAAAGTTTGTGACATTCAGGACTAAATTGAATACATTGAAAACTTTCATGAAATTATGCTATAGATAGAAAGTATAAGGCCCTTAGTGAAAGAATGTGAAATTAAATTTTAATCCGATATTAAATATGGAAAATATGAGAATCTCGGGTGTAGGGACTAAAATGAATAAAAAAATATGTTGATTATGTATTTGGATGTGAACTGATATTGTTTTTATGATTGAATCATTGAACGTAGCTAAAGACAACGCCAAACCGTCTTGAGAGAAATGAAAAGTGAGAGTTGTAGACGAGTGACGAAAGAATTCGGTTTGTACTTTTATGATTCGAATTCAATATATATACATACATACATGATTGTTGCATATTAGTTATTGAGGCAAGATTATTACTTGTTTTATGAATCAAATTATGTTTGACGGTGTTAAATGCCTAAAATTGAATTGTTCTAAACATAGTAGAAACATGCATGATATGAATTGATAAATGATATGTAATATGAATTGATGATGAAATGGTATGAGATCATGATAGAAGAATCGATTTATAATGTGTAATTGAAACATTGATTACCCTATTAGTTGTTTAGACAAAGTCAAATATAGTTGCCATGCCATAGGGTCAGGTATAATAATTATAAGCCATCTTTGTTAGGCAACTTGGGGTGGTAGATTATACCAGTTCTAACAGTCATCGTTATGGGGCAACTTGGGGTAACAGAATAAAATAGATTTGTGTGTCCATCTTGACTTCATGTCGAGTTAATAAGGGTTATAAAACTTGAATTTGCTAAATGTCGTGTGATATTATGTATACTTATGAAAAGTGACATATGATAGCATGTGAAAGATCATGTGAGTGGGTTAAAAATGAGCCTTGAAGGTCAATATGGAAATGAGATGAATCAATAGGTTCATAAATGAAATGAGATAACAAAATGAATAGGTAATATATTATGAATTGAAAGTGAATGAGATTTGTTATTTGAAAGCTTAATATTATATATATATGGATAGTTAATTGAGATTGTGCATAAGTTTGGTTTATAAGACATGGACTGTGATTTGAAATTATTGAAACTAGTTCATGATTTGATTCTAATTCTAATATGTCATTGTTATTGCTATTTGCAATGGTATTATTAACTTGAATCATGAAAGTGCCACTGAGTTTTATCGCTCAGCATACGGTTTATTTATTTTGTCCGCAAGTATTAGTAGATCCCGAAGACTTGATGAGTGATCCAACATCCAAACCACAACTCTTGACTCATCAATATTTGTATAATTCTTTATGTTTTCAATATATGGCATGTACCTAAGGTTTGAGTCGGTTTTGTAATGTAAATGTCAACTTAACTTTAATACATGAATTAGAAAAACGATGTTGAATTTAAAATTGATGCAAATGTCTACTTGAATTTTAGGTACTAAATGATATGGTGTTGATTTTTTTGTTGGCATTTGAAATCAATGTTTAATGGATATTGGCAAAACAGTAGGTGACATCACGACGACAGACCCTAAATGTCGCGACGTGAAATCGACAAAGAGTGACATCGCAACCATGAACCTTCGATGTTGCGACGACATTCACTGTTTTGTTAAGGCCGCGATGTGATACCCTCGATGTCGCGACGCCAACCTGAGAATTTTAAAAGTATTACATTTTAGTCATCAACCAACCTCAGTTTATCGAAAGATCTTTCATAAGCTTGTTCAAATCCTGATTTTAATTATATAACATATTGTAATTATGTATTGAGCTTAATAACATGCGTAAGCTATTTATTTGTTTTGCTATTATGACTGTAGTTGTTTTGGCAACAAATGTGACATATTGTAGCTCGAACCCGGCGATCAAGTCAGATATGGGGTGTTACATGAACATACTAAATTAAATTTTTTTAATGTTAATAATTGAATTTAGAATAAAAAACTTAATTTTTGTTTTTACAAATATTGATTGAATTTCAAAATTGATCATTTTTTCAAAAAAAATTAGGTAAATTACACCTAAGTTCAATAAACTATTAGTAAGTTTACGTTTCGGTCACCCTAAAAAGTTATAAAATGACCACTCAATTATGTGAAAGTTCTATTTTATGTCTGAACTATTCAAAAATTTTATTTAACTCATTGGATAGTTAAGTTTTTTTTTTCGTAAAAGTCTAGCTAGTGAGCTTCAAGTAATGATTAGATGATCGGTACGAAGGATCAATAGAGGAACATACCTTAAAAATCCAATTTAATTAAACGGTCATTGTCAGAGATTGGAGAAGAAAGATGTTTGGATTTTGGTTTGGAGATTCTTGATGTTCAAAGTTGTTTAATGAAACCTAAACTATAAAAAAGAGAAGGAATGAGAACTTTTGATTGGTGCAAGTGATCTGAACAAAGAATGCTATACATCAGTGATTTTAATAGCCTAATAACTTAAATGAAAACTTTCAAATAGTTTTATAATCATTTTATAACTTTTTAAAATTAAATAACTAAAATATAAATTATTAATAATTTAATGAACTTAAATATAATTTATCAAAACTTTTTACAAAACTATATGCATATATATATATACGGGATTTTGCGTCCGTCCAGATTTGCGAATTGGATTCTACTAAAGTTGCTGCGTATTACGCACCCTGAACCGTTTTAGCAACCCCTATGCGTATTGCACCCCCGGTTTATCCTAAACTGAATCCTAGTTTATAAAAAAAACAAGGCGACTAAAAGTTGAAGTTTTACCGTCCGATAATACACAGACCCCCAACTTACACGCTTTTTTGTCTGCTGAAAATCGGGCAAAGTCTTTCCCTTCTCTAAACACAAAACACTTGCATTAAATTAGTCCCATTATTAATTAATTTAATCTCCTTTGCTAAATTACTCTATTTTCTCTCTCTTCACTCTGTCAGTAGTCACTGTAACCAGATTTAAATCCACATTCTAGAGAGAGAGAAAAAAAAAGCAGTAAACATTATTTTCTCTCTTCTTCATTCTCTCTCTCTCTCTTTTTTTTTCTATATCTAATAATCTGTTTAACAGCTGTATTTGAACTGATTTGAAAACCCTAGCATTTGGATCACACTTTGAAGTTTCAGATGTGAAGCAAGCTTCTCTCTTTGGAAATATTTTTTATTTGGATTTCGTTGCATTTGGGGGTTGAAGTGGTGAGAGGAAGTGTTTGAATCGGAGATGGCGGAGATTGACAGCGAAGCGGTGGAGGTAGGAAACAATGCGAGGAGTGAGTCGCCGGTGAGGGTGACGTCAAGCTCGACGGGAGTACCTCCGCCGTTGACGGTGTCAGCGTCGTTTAAGGAGAGTGGAGGGAAAGGTTCGTCGAGGAGGAGAGCTGTTAGACCTAGCTTCGATGCGGATAATGAGTTCATTACGTTGCTTCACGGGTCGGATCCGGTGAAAGTAGAGCTCAATCGGTTGGAGAATGAAGTTAGAGGTGAGGAATGTAGCTCGATCTAGTTGTTTTTCGCCTTGATTCGGCCCAATTTAGCTCCTTTTTAGTTAACATTAACCCTATGTATTTATTTTATTATAATTATAATTATAATTTTGATTTTTTTTTTGTTTTGGGTTACAGATAAAGATAGAGAATTGGGAGAAGCACAAGCAGAAATTAAAGCATTAAAGATGTCTGAAAGGCAAAGAGAAAAGGCTGTCGAAGAGGTCGATTACTTTTTTTTTTTTTGGAAAAATATAATCATTGGTATTTATTTTATTTAAGAAATTAGGTTTAACTGATTGGTGAAAACGCTTTAATAATGGTGGTAATTTAAGTAGTAATTTATTTTGAAAATCTTGGAAATTTGTTAGTTCTTTTTTATATTTTCTGATCTTAGTGTGGAAAGTCCAATGTTTTCCTTTTTTTTTCCCTCCACTTAGATGGATGTTTAATTTTTTTGGGAAAAGATTACGGTTTATTTTAAGTTTAGATATGATGATGCTTGTACAAAAGAATTGATGGAAGATAGGACTGTTTGTATTTCAGTGTAAATTGTTATTTTACAGAAGAAAAGCAGATCCTGCAAAATTGATGAGTAAATGTTCGTGTCTGCCTGTGTCTCCATTGCTGATTGCAAACCTATGTTAAACTTCTGATAGTTTCTTGGTTTTTGCGGATGTAATCTGCTGAAATACATAATACATAACTGTTCTGTCAAAGTCATGTTGGTTGGAAGTTTCATCATTGAGATTTGTTGCTCAGTAATTTTAGGAAGTCATTGGTGGGCTGTCTCATCTAACACCATGAACCATTTATCCAACTTCATTTTCAGGTTGCCTTCTATTACCTGTATGATATGATTTTAAAATTGTAGATTATGACTAATTAGTTTCAATGTTTTGCATATCTTAAGTTGCTTTAGTCCTGTCTGTTAATGTTGTTCGGCCTGTCAAAGCTGTCATACGATTTCTTGTCTACATGTCTAGAACTTGAGTCATGGTTTCCTGTTAGATTAACTATTCTTCTTCCATTTATGTTTTGTACTTCCTATATTTATTCTGTAATGAGGTTTAGTGACCCTAATCTCATGATTGAATGGATTGATTTGATGTTTAGAGATTCAGACAGTTAATTGCCTCTTTGTCTTCTGACTTACTGTTTCTGGATTGCATATGATCCCTTGTCTTGTTCAGGACACCTCGTGATCTTTATTTCTTCTACATACTTGCCAACACTCTTGCATCAAAGAGACTTGTTTATCAACCTTTTGGTAGTAATTGAATGTAATGTATGGTTTTGACTGTTTGTGGTGTTGGATAAGTCTGAAATGTGGGTTAACATTGGTCATCTGACTTGGAGTTCTTATAATATTTTGTGATTGAGACAGATACTGAATTTGTTTTCTTATTTTTATTTTGAACAATAGCTCACTGATGAGCTCTCGAGAATGGAAGAGAAGCTTAAGTTGACTGAATCTCTTCTGGAAAGCAAGGTATTGCTTTGGGATTTTCTCTAGCTTATTGTTTTATTTGTTGTGTTGCTATAATTAGTTGAAAAACATGTTCTACAGAACCTTGAAATCAAGAAAATAAATGATGAGAAGAAGGCATCAATGGCTGCTCAGTTTGCAGCAGAGGCCACTCTGCGGAGGGTTCATGCTGCTCAAAAAGATGATGATATGCCTCCAATTGAAGCAATTCTTGCACCATTAGAGGCTGAACTGAAGCTTGCTCGGCAAGAGGTTTTGTTGCAACTTTTGAACTATTGCTTTTGTTCCACAAAGAGAATTGAGAATGTTTTATAAATTATATGTGATTGAGTATTCTCACTGATTAGTTCTTGTGGTCCCTTGCAGATTGCTAAACTTCAAGATGATAACAAAGCACTTGATCGTCTAACTAAGTCAAAAGAAGCAGCTTTACTTGAAGCTGAAAGGACTGTACAGGTTGCATTGGCCAAAGCGTCCATGGTGGATGATCTACAAAATAAAAACCAGGAGTTGATGAAGCAGATAGAAATTTGCCAGGTATGGTAGTTGAACTTGGTGTTGCCTTGCATCGGGTGCATCAAATTTAGGACTCAGGAGTTGGGCCATATACGTTGTGCTTAGTCTGTATTTTATGTAATGAAGAAAGTCACATATTTATGACTTGTCTATGTAGGAAGAAAACAAAATTTTGGACAAAATGCATCGCCAAAAAGTTGCAGAGGTTGAAAAGATTACACAAACAGTAAGAGAGCTGGAGGAGGCTGTTCTTGCCGGTGGTGCTGCTGCAAATGCAGTTAGAGATTACCAGCGGAAAGTTCAGGAGATGAATGTAATCTGCCTAGCATTTAAGTGTTTGAGTTTTCATATTCTTTTATGTTGATATACTCTTAGGTTTCTTTTTGAATGAATTATTGTTTTTGTTCCTTAGGAGGAAAGAAAAACTCTTGACCGAGAGCTGGCACGTGCAAAAGTAACTGCAAATAGAGTGGCCACGGTTGTAGCAAATGAGTGGAAAGATGCTAATGACAAAGTGATGCCCGTAAAACAATGGCTTGAAGAACGGAGATTCTTGCAGGTTTTTGTGGATGGTTTTTCCTATTCAGTACAAATATAGGCCCTTAAATTAATAATTTCTATTCATTGTGGATTTTATTTCTTACAGGGAGAAACGCAGCAGCTTCGTGACAAGCTTGCTATAACTGAGCGAACTGCAAAATCTGAAGCACAGTTGAAAGTAATAATCTGATTGCAACACTTACCATTCTTTTCTCTTTGTTGATGTTGCTGCTTTTGAAATAAAGGCTTTTGATTTTCCAGGAGAAATATCAATTGAGGCTTAAAGTTCTGGAAGAGAGCTTGAGAGGATCTTCTAACAGTCTTATTCGCAGTACATCAGATGTAAGAAGCATGAGCAATGGGCCTTCTAGGCGTCAGTCTCTGGGTGGAGCTGATAACTTCTCAAAACTTACATCCAATGGGTTTTTGTCAAAGAAATCGCCAAGCTCTCAATTGAGATCCTCTTTGTCTTCTAGTACAGTTTTGAAGCATGCTAAAGGAACATCCAAATCATTTGATGGAGGCACAAGGTCATTAGAGAGGGCTAAATTGCTTTTAAATGGAACAGGCTCAAATACTTCATTCAACCAGCCTTCTGACAGAACCAAGGAGAGTGAGGCACAAAATGATGAAAAGCCCACTGATTTTCAGCCTGTGGACACAGAGGATAATGTTCCAGGTGTATTGTATGATTTGCTGCAGAAAGAGGTCATAGCTTTGAGAAAAGCTGGTCACGAGAAAGATCAAAGCCTCAAGGATAAGGATGATGCAATTGAGGTTGATACTTGTTCTTCCAGTCCAATACCGTTTAAATTTACCCTTCTGGATATATGCTCAAGTAATCCTTGTATTTTCAGATGCTTGCTAAGAAGGTGGAAACATTGACAAAGGCAATGGAAGTTGAGGCTAAAAAAATGAGAAGAGAAGTAGCTGCAATGGAGAAAGAGGTTGCTGCAATGCGCGTGGAGAAAGAACATGAGAATAGGGCGAAGCGGTTTGGTAACTCCAAGGGATCTGCTGCTCAGCTGCTTACTGGAAGGTGCGTTTAGATTTAAAATTTCTTCTTTTCCTATATTGCTGTTGTTGCATTTTTCCATTACCAATTGTGGGGTAAGCAGGTGTGATGTCAACCTGTATGTTTTCTCTTAGCATGTTGCATTTCCTTTTTGCTTTGAATTTTAACATTCTTTTTTATGTTTTTGTACTATCATATGTTAATTCTAAAGTTACACGTGGCAATATATATATATCCCTATCCAAGTTTTGAATTTTTTCACATGGGGGTCAGCACTCACCAGTCATCTGATGAACTTGCCTTTTTCTCTATATTATTTTCTCTACATCTTTGAACCTATAGGCCTAGACGGCTAAGAAAAGAAAGTCATTTGGTAAAGTTAAAAGATGCAAAGAAACTTTGGCTTTTTTTGGGGGGTGGAAGGGAGGAGCTGCATGATGCTATAGAAGCATCTGAGTAATTCTTGCAAAACCTGTCTTCCTAATGGTTTACAGGGTGTTGACATTCGGCAAGATTTAGCAATTTAGGCAGTTGCTTTGGGCACCAGACATGTATATTGGGTGGACCCCTGTCTGCATCTATAGATTTGTAATATTGCATATTTAGTGATCTTACAGAATCAACCCTAAAATAATAAAAAATACCCTTTTTAATTTCCTTGAGAAGCCCATATTCTTTTAGAGTATCAAATTAAACCTTCTAAAATTCTTTTATTTTAATTAAACCCTCAAAGTTCTCTACCAGATTTTAGAGGTTGTTGTGCATGGTAAAAGCTTCATTAAACAAAAATATACTTCCAAGGCTTAATTGGGTACCAAAAGGATGATATTGACAAATTAAAGTGTGGGATCTTTAGTATTTTAGCTAATAATCAATTTAATGTGTTATAAACTGTTAATTGATATTTTCTTATCATATAGTATATATATTTACAGAGTTTCCCTTGTAAATGTTGTTAGATACTTGGATTTTATAGGATATTCCTGAAGGAGTTCCATGAAATTAAGGCAAAGTCTTGAGACATGATATCTTTGGATAGCATTTTTCTTCTTATTCTCTATGTGGAAAATGTGAATAGGGGGAGGTTTCATTGTGATACTGTAGAAGCTAATAACGGAAATGAGTGATTTCAGCTTCTATAATTATTCCCCAACAAAGTGCAAATAATCTGTTCTATAGAATTATACTCTTGTACATCCCAAGTAAAGTAGAAATTAAATATTATGAAGTATAATTTGATTCATGGTGACTTTGCCTCTGTCTTCACTGCAGCTTTGGGGTAGGATCATTTGCACTGAAAGACATAATCATTTTAGAGAAGACTGTAGTTAAAACTTAAAGAGTATAATTCTATTGTTGGTTACTTGAATTTGCCTCTTCCTCTGTCTTCACTTCAGTTCAGAATGTTAGCATACCCTTCTGGATACGGTAGTTGGAGACCGCTGGTGAACTTTTGCATAAGTGACATGTATATGTTAGGATTCATCTTAATTTGGTACTTAAAGTTGTAGTGATCAATTGAAATGAACCTACCTGTTAATTATTTCCGATATTCTGCCAATTTGATTTTGGATGACTTGCTGAAGTCAAGGCCTGCAATAGACGGATGTCACATGCTCATTTTGCTTTCATTGCCTAGTATATTGTTGATTTTCAATGTAAGTAACGGACAACTTCTCAAATTTATGCAGAAATGTATCTCGAAGTGGGTTAACACGCAGCACTCAATGACAAAAAATTTTAGTTGCAGCAGCGGCAAGGAGCAAATTTGCATAGGTCTCCTCGGTCCTTTGTTTTATTTTTCTCTTTATATATTTTTTTACCTCTACTTTGGTGATTGATTATAAGATTATAACTTGCATGCTGATGAACCTATATTCACTGAAATTGATTTGTGAAGAAATCTGGAAAAAGAGTAAACCAGAGGAAGAAAACCGCTGAATCTGTATGTGACTGTCTGACATAGAGTGCTATTATTTCCCTCTGCTTAGAGATGAACTAAAAAGAAAGGAAAGAGAAAAAAAAAAAAAAAAAGGAACTATTGACTATGGGCTAACCTTTTGTCAGGTTTTCTTTGGAGTGGCCAGTGGTTATGTTGGTTGTATAGGTAGTTGGTTTTCTTTTATTGTTTGCGTTTTGCAGTTGATATTTGTAATCTGCAGTGCAGGTAGTGTGATTGGCCTTTAAAAAAAAAAAAGAAGTTTGTTAATATTCTTGTAATCAAATCCTATTGTCCTGTTGGGTTGTGTTATTGTCCTTTAATAGCTATAATTTGCTTGTAAATCTCTGAATGGTGAGTTTCTTTTCATTGTTTTTGTTTAGTCAAACAAGAATCGGCTGCTAACCGTCGTTTTTAATCAATTGGTAAAGTATTGTTGTTGCGATTGCAAAATACCCACCCAATAGCACTTTCTGAAGTGTTGAATTGCTTGTTATTTGGATCAACAAGGTGTTGTGTTGTTTGAAAACGTTGATTATGTTTCTAAGACTTGACTTAGAGAATAATTTATTATGTATCAACATTGCAGCGCATCATTTAAGTTCAATTTACTCATTGCCTCTTTATATGAACTAAGATTGCTCTTTTACTAATATTTTACTTTGAAACTATAGTTTGATTACCATGTATTTGCATTGAAAATAAGTTCCTAAAATGATTTAGATTTGTTTCTGGAATGGTGATTTTAACAGGACTTTGTATGACATAAAATAAGTATAGATATTTTAAGGATTGATCACACCTAACTTCTTCACATTGAGTTTAATTTTCATCAAAATCAAATCTATGTTATTGTTGCTCTAAATCCTTAACAAGATGTATGTAGAGAGAGATCCACATAATTTGTGTTGAAATATGCCTACATATATGGTAGGTTGAATAATCATTCAATTACAAGCTGAGTTGCAGCTAACGCTTCAACTAGAACGTGCGATTGAGGTCACAACCATTAGCGATCCCACGGTTTTGATTCTTAGTTATTTTCCTAACAAACTCTTGGGCAACTGGATCTACTTTAGAAGAGTGTATCAATTATTCGATCCCGAACAGGCTATAGACCTTCAAGTAGGCAATCAATTTCTTTTACTAATTTTCAATTATTCTCTTGTAATTCTCATGCATCTTATCACCTCTCTCAACAGACTCAACAATGGTGGTACTTTCAAAAGTGGTAAGTAGGATCAACAAAATCATCTACCTTAGGTTATTCGGATAGTGACATTACTTTCTGTTACCTTGCCTTAGTCAATGCCAACCGGTGGAACAATTGAAGGTTGTTCTTGTGTAGGATTGTCTCGAGTCACAACTTGAGAAATTGCAATTGAGGTTCCTTCACCACTTTTCTTTGAACGCCCTTGAAAAGGAGTTGGAGATGATCTTTGATGAGAACTTTTAAGGAAGGACTGGGAGTTCTAGCTAACTTCACATGAATCATTAACAATTTTTCTTGAAAGAAAATTATCTTGAGTTATTGTGACAAGGAAAAATTAAAGAGAATTTGGCTCTCTTTATGGCTTCTTGAAACTTTTGGGAGAAATCAATATCAAACCACTTCAATCTTTTCTCATAAATACTTTAAATCTTTTTGAAATTTTTCCTTTAAAAATAAGGAAAAAATTGGCAAATGTTATCTTTCAAAAATAAAAAATAAGCAATCAAAATTGAGTTGAAGGTAAAACAACATTATAATATTGAGTTTTGGTGACATGACTTCTATGCCATGTTAAACTCAATACACTTCCACTTCATTCTTCAATTTTGTGAACCATGAAACATTAAGACTCTTAGTGAAAAGATTAACTAATTGATTTTGTGTAAGAATATGTTTTAGCTCAATTGTACCTTCTTCTGCCAATTCTATGATGAAATGATATCAAATGCTAATGTACTTCGCCTTGAGTGTAGTACAACATTCTTGGAGATGTTGGTCGCACTAGAATTGTCACAATAGACGGTTAAAACTAGCAATATAGTTTTAAAGCCTTTTGGCATTTGTTTCCTCTACAATAGATGTGCACAACTTCCAATAACTATATACTCAACTTCAACTATTGGCAATGAGATTGAAGATTGATTATTGTTCTACCATGATATTAAGTTTTTTTCCCAAATAAAAGCATCCCTTGATGTGCTCTTTTTATCATCCATATTCCCAACTTAATCAAATTCATGTTAGTGTCATTCGATAGTCAAATTTTAAGGTACAAAGTGCCGTTAACATAACAAATGACAATTTTCACAGCCTTTTAAGTGTGACTCTTTGGCATTTACTTGGTACATGGCACAAGGCACAAACATCCTCACTAAAAGATGGTTTGGTCTACTTGTAGTGAGGTAAATTAGGATGCAATTATACTACAGTAGTTGCTTGAGTTAGTTGTAACTCCCTTTGCATTTTATTACAATTTGTTTAAAATTCCAATTGGAGGTATTATTGGTTTCAAATCGAGCCTAAATTTTGTGCATATTTCTTTTTATGATAAAAGGTCCATTTTTGAGTGGTTTGATATGGAATCCAAGAAAGTAAGAAACTCTCCCATCATGCTCATCTCAAACTTAGATTGCATCATCTTTACAAATACTCCATTATCTTGTTGAAAGATTGAGCCAAAGATAGTACCATCTATGTAAAGTTGAGCCATTGTGATCACACATTTCTACTTCTATATAAGCAAACTCTAGTCCACATTTCTCCTCATGTAATTTAATTCAAGTTAAATCTTAGAGAGAGTCATAGACACCTTTAATGCTTTCTTTAAGCCATACAATGCCTAAGTGAGTTTGTATATGTGATTTAGATACTTAGGATTTTCAAATAATTTATGTTGTTCCAAGAACAATTCTTTAGTGATGAAATTGTTTAAGAATGCACTTTTTACATCCATCTAGATTTGCTTATATCAAGGTAAATTGCAACCGTCAATAAGCGTCTAATGGTTTACATGCGCGAATGTCTCATCAAAGTTAATTCCTTCCACCTGGTGTAACTTTGAAGCACAAATCTAGTCTTGTCCATGGTGACATTACCGTGATCATCTGTCTTATTCTTAAATATCCATCTCATCCCAATAGCATTGCAATCTTTATGTCTAAGGACTAGTTTCCATATATTGTTTCTTTCAAACTAATTTAACTCAATCTGCATGCTTGGATCTAGTTTTCATCCTTAAGAACTTTTTCAATCAAGTTCCATAAAGGATGTACCCTTATCATGTCATGGTAGTTAGGCTTGGGCTTTTCTCTTGTACTGGTTCTCAACCAATATCATCAATGACACCATCCAAAGGATGATTCTTACATACCTTTGAGGATGATGAGGTTAAGAAACTTCATATGTTGATTGGTCTACGTTGTTTGATTATTCGCTTGCAATTGGCTCCATTATTTCTTCATCTACATGCATTGGTTAAAAAGTTTCCTAATTCATCGTTAACAACAACATTAAAGGACTTCATCATCAACTTGATATTCTTGTTGTACATTTTCTAGGCCTTGTTATTAATGGAGTACCCAAGGAATATACCTTTATCACTCTGTGCATTAGACTTCCCTTAGTGGGCTTTGTCTTTAAAAATGTAATATGTACTACCAAATACATGGAAGTATCGCATAGCTTGTTTCCTCGTTCTCCACAATTTATAGAGTATCATCCTAGAGAAGTCAAGCAACCATAGGTGGGCGATCTAAGGGTGAGCACGTGGAGGTTAGAAAATTCTATGATAATTGCATGGCTTATTTATTCCATGGAAGCATCTATAGGTAAACCTTTTCTTTTTTCTCCTGATTGTTAAAGATGTTTAAGACGCTGTGAAAGACACCTATTCAGATTTAGAAAATACTTCATAAATATTTGAGTTAAAAATAAAACTCTGGAAGGCAAGGTAAGGGGAAAATGAGGTTATTTTTTTTATTATAACAAGATGATATCTCGTTAGCAAGAACTAGATTAATGTTATAATGATGAATGAGAGTGTTCTAGAGATAGTTGTAAAAGCTATGAAAAAAATAAGAAGAGAATGAATGAGCTTATTTATTTCTGGTTGGTTTAAATAGAGAAACTGATGAAGTGAGATCTCAGATCCTAAGGAAAAAACCACTTCCAACACCCTGTGAGATTTTTTTATTATTAGAAGAGACGAGACTAGGAGAAAAGTAATGTTAAGGCCAAGATTTGAAGCTAACGATGATAATTCTACTATTGTGACTGTTAAAAATGGTGATGAAAGTGAAAAAAAAGAAGAAACCTTGGTGCGACCACTGCAAAAAAAAAAGCCATTGGCACACTTGAGAAACATGCTAGGAGCTACACGGAAAATCGAAAAATGGAAGAAAGAAGAGTGGAAATGGTCGTGGTTCACAACCTAGGGATGACAGATCTTTCCAAACAACTAATGAAAATCATGAGTAGTAAAATTCTCTAGAAGGGTCTCCATTCATTAAGGAACAACTAGAGCATCTACGCAAGCTTTTTCCATCACCATAGTTTCAGATGAATTTTTCTAATTCTAACTCATCTAATAATCCATCTTGCTCATTTTCCTCATCAGGTACCGTTTTTTCAATTTTTTTAGTATCAAGCCTTATAAAGCAAGCCCGTGGATCGTTGATTCTAGAGCTAATGATCACATGACTAGCAGTCCTTTCATTTTCTCAACTTACGCATGAAGTTTTACATGTGTCAAATCTATCTTGTAATCTCATATCTATTAGTAAATTATCCCATTCCTCGAATTTTCATGCTATATTTGACTCTTCTATGTGTAAATTTCAGGACATGGTCTTGGGGAGGATGATGGCAGTGCTAAAGTGTCTAGTGGAATTTACTTTCTTGATGACAACAATCTAAGTCAACCAACAACTACTCTATGTTTGAACTCTGTTTCTAGTTTTGATAAGATTATGATTTCGCATTACAGGCTTGGATTCCCTAATTTTTACTATTCAAGACATTTGTTACTTGATCTATTTAAGAATAAAAAGCCTTTTTCATATCACTGTGAATTTTGTGAATTGGCTAAATGTCACCGATCATTCTTTCCACCTTAAAAATATAAGGCTTCCAAACATTTTTCGTTAATTCATAGTGATGTTTGGGGACCTTCGAGAGTCTCAACTGTTTCAGGAAAATGTTAGTTTGTCACATTTATTGATTATCATACTCGCATTGTTAGGTGTTTTTATTCAAAAATAAGCTTGAAGTTAAAAATTTGTTTCAGTCTTTTTATGCTATGGTGGAAACACAATTTGATGTTGAAACCAAAATATTTCAAGGTGACAATGGTACGAGAATTTTTTAGTGACCAATTAGGCGTTTTCTTAATCAAACATATAATAGTCTACCAAAGCTCTTGTACAAATACACCACACCAAAATGGGATCGCAGAAAGGAAAAACTACCATATTTTGGATGTAAATAGAGCCTTGATATTCACAAGTCAGGTACCACGTTATCTTTGGGGAGAGGCTTTGCGTACAACTAAATATCTTATTAATAGAATGCTGAGTAGATTCCAAAGTATAGAACTCCTTTCAATATTTTTAATGACAGCTTTTCTAACTCTAAATTGATCACAAATTTACCCTTCTAAGTTTTTGGGTGTAGTGTTTTTGTTCATCTTAGAGCAAAAAAAAAATGTCTTTGTTGGTTATGCTTCTAATAAAAAGGGTTACAAATATTATGATCCAATTAATAAGAAAATGATTGTTACCTTGGATGCCATTTTTGTTGAAACACAACCTTACTTCGATTCTAATCTTTAGGGAGGGAATTATAGCAAAGAAGATTCCATAATTGATCAAGAAGATATTAGGAATATACAACATAGGGATTCTAATAATGGGAAAGGTGAATTTATGATCAAGATTGAAATGAATAATGGTAGTGTTGCAAATAAAAATGAGTTGAATGATGTTAAATTTACTAATAGAAAGGAGTCTGAATATGTAGAGTCAAATAGTGAGAACAGAGAATAAACAAAGGAGTTGCTGGTTTACTCAAGAAGAAACCAAAATCAAGAAAGTGGAATCCACCATATTCTTCACCAAAAATCTGACACACAGGACCTTGTCAAAAGTCTAGGTAAAACTCTTAATCTGACCAATGAATTTTCTAATCTAGATCTTCCAATTGCTAAAAGAAAAGGTGTTAAAACTATTGTCAGATATCCCATGTCTAATTTTGTGTCCTATAAATCCTTGTCTTCAACATTCTTGGCCTTTGTTTCATGTCTCATATTGTGGAAATACCCAAAAATGTTAAAGACACTTTACAGGTTCTTGAATGGAAGGAGGTTATATTATAGGAGATGGGGGTTCTTGAAAAAATAGGTACATGAGACGCAGTGGAAGTACTTGTAGAAAAAAAAATAGTGGGCTGTAAATGGGTATTCACAACCAAATTCAGACCGGATGGATCTCTATACAAATACAAAGCTCGGTTGGTGGCTAATGGGTAAACTTAAACATATGAGATAGGCTGTCTTGAGACATTTACACCAATAGCTAAATTAAATTCTATTAGAGTTATTTTATCCATTGTTGTTAATCTTGATTGGTCTTTATAGCAACTAGATGAGAAGAATGCTTTCCTAAATTAGAAATTTGAAGAAGAATTTTACATGGATCCTCCTCTAGGTTTTGAAGAAAATTTTAGAACTTAAGTATGTAAGCTCAGGAAATCTTTGAACAACCTAAAGTAGTTTCCTCAAGCTTGGTTCGAACAATCCACTCAGTTCGTTTAAAAACAAGGTTACTTTCAAGGATAAGCTGATTACACAATGTTCTAATGACATTCAAAAAGAGGTAGAATAACAATTATTATAGTGTCTGTCAATGATATCATTTTTACAAGAGATAATGTTGATAAAATGAGTTGCCTCAAGGAGCATCTAACATTGGAGTTTGAGATTAGAGTTTTGGGTCCTTTAAAATACTTCCTTGGAATGGAAGTTGCTCCATCAAAGAAAGGTCTTATGGTCTTTCAGAAAAATATGACCGATCTTTTAAAGGAAGATCACTTGATAAAGGGTAGTACCAGAGATTAGTTGGTTAGTTAATCTACTTATCACATACAAGGCTATACATAGCTTTTGTAATAAGCTTAGTGAGTCAATTTATGCACTCCCCAATAGAGGAACATGAAGAAGCAGTGTTTCAGATTCTAAGATACTTAAGGAGTTCACCTAGCAAGGGCTTATTCTTCAAGAAATCCGAACAAAGAAGAACTGAAGCTTATACAGATGCATACTAGGTAGGCTTAGTAACAAATAGAATACCTACATCAAGGTACTGTACGTTTTTTTGGGGAAACCTTATGACTTGGCGAAGAAAATAACAAAGTGTTGTAGCAAAAAGTAGTACAAAAGAATAAGTTTAGATCAATGGATCAATGAATTTTTGAAATGACGTGGTTAAAAATAATTATGGAAGAGCTGAAGAAACCAAAAACTTCATCAATGAAGTTGTAATGTGATAACAAAGCTGCCCTTAGCATTGCTCACAACCTAGTCCAACATGATAGAACTAAACATGTTGAGATTGATAAGCACTTTATCAAGAGGAATATTGAAGAAAGCCAAGTGTACGTGCCATTTGTTCCTTCAAAACAACATATTGCTAACATACTCACTAAAAGGCTCTTCAAGACAAGTTTTGATTTTCTTGTAAGCAAGTTGGGCATGATTGATATATATACACCAACTTGAGGGAGGGTATCGAAATATGTGCTGAATTCTTGTAACATTTCGAATTAGGGTCTAGTTAGAACAGTGGTTTTGAGACCACGAATCTGAAGTAGAAATAATTATTTTATGATTCCTATGAGGTCTATGATATGATTGCATGCTTGTGTGAAAATTTCATGAAGAAATTTTATTGATAAAGTGTTCAATTTGACATTTAGGACTAAATTGCAAAAGTTGAAAAATATGAGTTCTAGAAGCTTTAAGCATGAAATTGCCATGGATTACTAATTAGAGGTATTTAAATAGTAATTTTCCCAATTTCTATTTTTATGGACAAAAATGGACATAGTTAGGAAAATTTGAAAAAAGGCATTAAAGGGCATTTTGGTCATTTGATTAATAAAAGAGTAAAAAAGGAAAAATGAAGCAAAATTTGCTCATCTTCTTCAAGCTAGGGCTGAAAATTTGAAGCTCCCCATAACTAGGGTTTCTTCACTTTCCAAGCTTGATTGGAAGTTAATCCTAGTCCTGTTTTTAATGTTCTTTACATTTTTTAAGTTGTCATTGTAACAGCCCGATTTTGGGCCTATTCAGAATAGTGGTCTCGGGACCAAAAATCCAGAGTCGAATAAATTATTCCATTATTATTTTGATGTTATAGCATGATTATATGAAAGCATGAAATATTTGGTGAAGTAATTTTAATGTTTGTGAGCCCAATTGCGAAAAAGGACAAAATCGCATAAAGTGCAAAAGTCCTGAATTGATAGCTAAAGGTGTCAAATAGATAGGGAATAAATATTGGGAGCCTTTAAAGGGAAATTATACCCTTAGAAATAGGGTGGCCGGCCATATGGGACAATGAATTGAAAATTTTCAATGTTAGGTAATTGATTTTTTACTTTTTGACTAAAGTAGAAATAAAATAATCAAAGGATGATATCATCTCTTTCACCTTTCCTTCTTCACTGATTTTACCAGAAAAAATAGGGCTTTAGGAGCCTGAAATTTCAGCTACTTAGTTGACTCACAAGTAAGTGATTTCCATAATCTTTGTTGATGATTTTTATATTTTTTGAGACCCTTGAAGCATAAGCTTTCAAATGAGGGTACCATTTTGCAAAATGATTAAGAGTTTAGGGTTTTTCCATGAAAGGATTTGTAATGTTTGCTGATTTTTTTTATGGAAGAAAATGAGTCTTGGGTGTCTTATAAACAACTTTCGTGAAAGGTGTTAGCATGGAAACACCTAAAAAAACTATTTTGCATAAGTTGTAAAATAGATGATAAGTGTGTGAAATAGTGGAAATTTGGAGTTGCTATAAGAGTAGAAAGGGTTCGGCTAGGCTTAAGATGTGAAGAAATTTGATAAAAATTGATTTTCGGGTTTAGGGGTAAAATGGTCATTTTGCAAAAGTTTAGAAGCAATTTGGTCATTTTGCCCAATTATGAATTGTAGAGTGCCTAGATTGATAAAGTGGCTAAATAAGTGCATTTTGTTATTATAGATCAAGAAATACCGAATCCGAACCTAGACCGGGAGAAAGCCAAGCAAATTGACTAAATCGATTAGTTGCCACATTTTATAATCCAAGGTAAGTTGTATGTAAATAATACAACTAAATTGATAATATATGTGTTTGAATTGTATTGAAATTATTATAGCACGAATTGCTTGATTGTGGAAATGAGAGAATGTGATGAGAATAGAGATAGTAGAATTCTCGAATAAACCTTAGGAAATAAATCGGATATTCATGCCATGACGTTTGGGACACTTGTGTGAGCTAGTGTAAGACATGTCTGGGACATACATCGGCCACATTATGAGAGCCAGTGTAAGACCATGTCTGGGACATGGCATCGGCATTGAGATTAGCGCTAGTGTAAGACATGTCTGGGACATGCATCGGCCTCGAGATGTAAGCCAGTGTAAGACATGTCTGGGACATGCATCGGCTATGAAATGTGTCAGTGTAAGATCATGTCTGGGACATGGCATCGGCAACTTACCCCATGCTTGAGGCTTATAGAATATCCGATAATGTTCCAAATGGTTCAACGGTGAAAGTTATGATTTAAAGTTAATGAGAAAAAGTATAACAGTGTTGTGAGTGGTACAGGTACCTATTTCGTATGTAGGAAATGTGAGCTCAATATATGCTATATGACGTGTAGTGAATATTAATGAGTAAGTTTTGTTCATGTCCATTTGTGTATTCTGATGTTTGATGATGAATGGTAAAATTATGTTGTATATTTATTTATGTGTAACTTACTAAGCTTTATGCTTACTCCCTCTCCTTTTCCATTTTCTTATAGTGCCGCCTATCTAGCTCAAGGATCAACGGAGATTAGAGATATTAATCACACTATCAACCGAAGTATTCGATATAGTTTGATTTATATTTTTGAATATGGCATGTATAGGGAATTAGGCTTGTGTTTTGGGTTATTATTAATTTGGCCAAATGTGTTGGCTTGGGATAAATCCCTCATTTTGTATTAAGCCTTGAATGATGGCTAACATTCATTTTGATTTATATAAAAATATGTTATTTTCATAGATGTGTAAAATGCACAAATGGAATGTTGTCTATTGTAGCAGATTTGGTTGCATGAAATAGTCTTATAATGGTTTTGGTTGCTTTTGTATAGGTTGTGGAAGTAAGGGTGGCAAAGAGGCTTGATAAATAACCTTATATTGTCTACATGGGTAGACACACGGGCAAGTGTCTAGGCAATGTGTAACACACGGTCTGCCCTTTGGGCGTGTGGTCTGGCCGTATGTCCCTTGCACGTAAAATTTTCAAGTCAATATGCATGGTACTAAACACACAGGCAGAGACACGACCGTGTGTCTCAGCCGTGTGAAGGACACGGCCTAGCACATGGACGTGTGCCTTGGCTGTGTGTCATTTTGGGCTTGCTTACGTCAGAATAGAATATCCATGTTTTTGCACACGGGCTAGGACATGAGCGTGTCATGGTCGTGTGAAGGGCACGGGCTAGGGACACAGGCGTGTGCCAGATTGTGTGAAAACCCTTGTAGGTGTGTATTTAGAATTATTTCCACACGGGCGGAGGACACGGGCGTGTCTCTGTATTGCTTAGGTCGTGTGAGACACACAAGCCATCAGCACGACCATGTTGAAGTGGCCACACAAGCGTGTTTCCCTTCCACACAGGTGTGTGCCCTGTTTCAAAGACAAATTTTCTATAGGTGGCTTAAGGGCCCAGGTTGATCCCGAATAGTTTCCAATGGTCGATTTGGGGCTCGTAGGCCCATGATAAAAAGTTTAAAGTAGAAATTGAAAAAGTTTCAATTTGAGCAGAGTTTTGGTGACTCAAAAATGTTTGCAAGCATGAGTTTAAAGTTAGGTAATGCCTCGTATTCCATCCCGGCGAAGTGTATGGGTGTAGGGTGTTACAATCATCAACTATCTAGCTGTTTCTACCGTTATTTTGAGCTACAGTTTAGTCGATTCTCAGACTAACATAGCATGTGCATGAGTCTAGCTATACATGCCATAAATGAATTGTAATAGTGTGATGACTCCTGACCTTTTAAATTGTGTTTTCATATAGTAATGGATCCCAATCGATCTGAAGCTAACGATATAGAAAGTAATGCGTCGGCTCCTGCTCAAGGGCAACATCGTGCCAGTTGAGAGTAGACCTGTGACCGTGAGTCAGAGAGAAGGAGAAGAGGCTAAGGAAGCCTTCCGCTATATGATGAATGCCTAATATACGGAGTTCGTTCGAACGAACCCGAATGCTCAACCCCCTCCACCTCCACCTATTCCTTAGTCTATTCCTGTAGCACCTCAGGGTATGTATTTTATGAGATTGAATATACCTCCAATGGATAAAATTCGAAAGTAAGGGGCCGAAAAGTTCCGAGCTAGTATAGATGATGACCTTGAGAAGGTAGAGTTCTGGCTCGAGAATACTATCAGCGTATTTGATGAGTTATCATACACACCTGAGGAATGCATGAAATGTATTGTGTCACTTTTGAGAGACTCAGCCTATCAGTGGTGGAACATCCTTGTGTCTGTTGCACCAAGGGAGAGAGTTAATTGGGAATTTTTCCAAGAAGAGTTTCGTAAGAAGTACATTAGCCAAAAGGTTTATTGATCAGAAGAGAAAGGAATTTCTTGAGTTAAAACAGGGCCGAATATCTGTAACAGAGTATGAGCGTGAGTTCGTAAGACTCAATAAGTGTGCTCGGGAGTGTGTATCGATTGAGGCTGTCATGTATAAAAGGTTTGAGGATGGATTAAATGAGGACATCCGATTGTTGGTTGGCATCCTAGAATCAAACGAGTTTATTGTATTTGTTGAGAGAGCTTGCAAGGCCGAGGAATTGGTTAAAGAGAAAAAAAAGCTGAGTTTGAGTCTTAAGATTCGAAGAAAAGGCAGATGACTGCAGTCCTTATCTAAGAAACTGAGAGAGTTTAATACTCGATCGAGTGCTTCATTTGGGTATTGAAATAGAAACAAGGGTAAGTAGTACTCAATTTCAAAAGCTCAGACTACTTCAATTGCTAGTGTTGGTAATGCCCGACCGAGTAGACTGGAGTGTTCATAGTATGGTAGACGTCACCTTGGCGAGTGCCGAGCTAATGATGGAACTTGTTTTAATTGTGGTTCCCAAGATCATTTCATTAGAGATTGCCCCAAAATGGTTGATAAGGAGAGATTTTAGAGTGTAAGATTGGGCAATGCAATTTCTAGATGGAGACCACAGAGAAATCCGGGAAATAGAGCGACTAGTAAGAGTGCACCTAGAGATCCAGCTGTGAGACCTGAGGGTAGGGCACCTACGAGGACTTATGTCATTCGCGCTCGCAAAGAGGCTTCATTTTCTGATGTGATTAGGGTACTTTTTCTCTCTACGATACTCATGTTGTTACCTTGATTGATCTGGGATTTACCCATTCGTATATTTGTGTGAAATTGGTGTCTAGCATGAATATGCCCGTTGAGTCTACAGAATTTGTGATAAAAGTGTCAAACCCTCTAGGCAAGCATGTGTTAGTTGACAAAGTATGTAGGAATTGCCCTTTAATAATTAAAGGTCATTCTTTCCCGGCTAATCTTATGTTTTTGCCATTTGATGAATTTGATATAATACTTGGTATGGATTGGTTGACCATGCATGATGTAGTGGTAAACTGTGGAAGGAAAATCATTGAATTAAAATGTGAAAGTGGTGATATTCTTCTGGTTGAACCAGATGAATCGGATAGCTTTCCTGTAGTGATTTCTTCTATGACTACTCAGAGATGTATAAGAAAAAGGTTATGAAGCTTATCTTGTCTTTGTACTAAATACAACAGAGCCTGAGTTGAAAATTGAATCAGCGCCGGTAGTATGTAAGTATCCGGATGTGTTTCTAGAAGAGTTGCCCGGATTGCCTCCGATTAGGGAAGTTGAGTTTGGTATTGAGTTAATTCCTGGTACTGCACCTATTCCGATTGATCCGTATAGGATGGCTTTGACAGAATTAAATGAGTTCAAAGTTCAGTTACAAGAATTAACAGATAAAGGTTTTGCGAGACCTAGTCATTCTTTGTGGGGCCCATCGGTGCTATTTGTGAAAAAGAAAGATGGTTCAATGAGATTGTGCATTGACTACCGACAGCTCATTAAGGTAACCATGAAGAACAAGTACCCCTTGCCAAGAATCGATGACTTATTCGACCAATTGAAGGGAGTCATAATATTTTCAAAGATAGACTTGAGGTCTGGTTACTACCAGTTGAGAGTTAAAGACTCAAATGTGCCGAAAATTGCTTTTCGGACGATGTATAGTCACTATGAATTTTTGGTTATGCCATTTGGTTTAACGAATGCTCCCGCAGTATTTATAGATTTAATGAACCAAATTTTCTAACCGTATTTGGATAAATTTCTGGTTGTTTTTATTAATGATATAATGATTTATTCTCGTGATGAGACCAAGCATACCAAGCACTTGAGAACGGTTTTGCAAACTTTGAGAGACAAATAATTGTATGCTAAGTTTAGTAAAATTGAATTTTGGCTTAGAGAAGTTGGATTTTTGGGTCACATTGTTTCGGGCGATGGTATTAGAGTTGACCCAAGTAAGATATCGGTTATTGTTGAATAGAAACTGCCGAGGAATGTAACTGAGGTTAAAAGCTTTCTAGGCTTAGTCGATTATTACAGACGATTTATTAAAGGATTTTTCATGATTGCTACTCAGATGACAAAGCTGTTACAGAAAGATGTCAAGTTCGAATGGACGGAAGGGTGTTAATAGAGTTTTGAGAAGCTAAAGGCATTGTTAACCGAGGCATCGGTTTTAGTGCAACTTGAATCGGGAAAAGAATTTATTTTTTATAGTGACACATCTTTGAATGGATTGGGTTGCGTACTTATACAAGAAGGTAAGGTGATAGCTTATGCCTCAAGGCAGCTGAAGCCACATGAAAAAAATTATTCAACCCATGATTTGGAGCTAGTCGCCATTGTGTTTGCATTGAATATTTGGAGACACTATTTGTATAGTGAGAAATGTCAAGTATTCACATATCATAAGAGTCTAAAGTACTTAATGACTCAAAAATATTTGAACATACGGTAGCGGAGATGGCTAGAGTTGATAAAATATTATGAGCTAGTGATTGATTACCACCCGGGAAAGGCGAATGTGGTCGCTGATGCCATGAGTAGGAAATACTTGTTTGCATTGAGGGCTATGAATACATGGTTGGCTTTATCGGATGATGGTTCTATTCGAGCAGAGTTGAGAGCTAGACCGATGTTTCTCCAAGAGATTTATGAAGCTTAGAAAAGTGACAGTAAGTTGCAAGATAAGAGAGTTCAGTATGAAGTCTGCACCTAATTTTTTGGAATTTAATTAGCCACACGGCCTAAGCACATAGGCGTGTGATCCTCCAAAACAAGAAAATTTTCCAAGTGTTACAAAAGTTCTGAAAGTTCTCAGTGTAGTCCCGAACCACACCTAATGTACGTTTTGGCCTCGTGGGCCCGTATAAAGGATGAGATGCATGTTTATGAATAGTTTTAAATTGAATGCAATTTTATGGCTCGGTTTTGAATGAATGTTTATGTTTGAGTCTGGTAACGCCTCAGACCCTGTCCCGGTGTTGGATACGGGTAAGGGGTGTTACAATTCCCATATATTTTTGGATACTTTTTAAGTTATTTGAGTAGATAATGTTAGAATAATCAATTGAGATTTTTTAGGAAACTTTTTTGTCTTTTAGTAGTTTATTAGGATAAGGGAACTATTTTGTAACACCCCTAACCCACATCCGTCATCAGAATAGGGTTACAAGATGTTACCGAAGGTTTCAGAATAATTACACAAAAATTCCATTATTTACTTATATTCACATCAAAGCTGTCCACTCGAGTCACAATCACTAAATTATTAATATCTTGAGTTACGGAACAAATTAAGATCCGCTAATTTTCTTTGAAACTAGACTCACATATATTCCTACCATAAAATTTTCAGAATTTTTGGTCTAGCCAATAAATACAGTTTATTCTTTAAAGTCTCCCTTATTTTGCTGTCCGACAGTTTTGACCCCTCTTCACTAAAAATTAATTATCTCCTCACACGAGATTCAGATGATGGTCTCATTTGTTTCTTTTAAAAATAAGTTTGTTTCTTTTAAAAATAAACTCATTAAGGATTTTAAGAATATAAATTACAACCCATAATTATTCTTTTTAAATTTTTAATGATTTTCCAAAGTATCTCCTAATATGAAAGTCTTTTGCTTATACCGTTTCTTCTATGTAAACTAGATTCAATAGGATTTAATTCAATATCTTACTCAACTTCTAATTTGATTTCCATAATTTATAGTGAATTTTCAAAGTTGAACTACTGCTACTAACTAAAAATTATTTTAGTACAAAATATTGTTAACTAGTTTATAACATCTTTACTTCATTTCATTTAAACTCTATACATGCCATATAAATCTTTAAACATAAAACAAAAGCTACCGGAATTGATCTTAATAGTGTGCCTTGTTGTGTTGATTTGATCTACCAACTTCACTTAAATTAAATATACATAAAAATATCAAACACAAACAAGTAAGCTTATTGAAGCTTAGTAAGTTCATAGGTTTAAAAGTAATGCTTACCAAACATAATATTTCCAAACAATAACAAATTATTTACTAAAGTTTCTTGCCATTCACAACCAGTGTTATAATACTTCATATAGTTGAGCTCAACATTAACAACTACTCAATATCTTTTATTTGGTTCACTCCTCTTGTATTACTTATTATCAAATTAGGAAACGACTTACGAAATTGAGTACGTCATTGCTCAATGCCATGATTCACAACTCAGTATGGTTTTCCTGTAATATCCTGAATTAGGGCTTAATCGGAATAGTGGTTTCATGACCACAAATCTGAGATAGAAATAATTATTTTATAATTATTTTGATGATTATGATATGATTGCATGATTGTGTGAAAATTTTGTGATGAAATTCTATGCCTAAAATGCTTAAATTGAAAGTAGGGACTAAATCGAATAAGTTGCAAAATTTGCATTCTAGAAGTTTTTAGTATGAAATTACATTGAAATATTAATTAGGAGGTCTTAAATAGCAATTTGACCAATTTTAAGTTCATGGACAAAATTAGGACATGGAAGGAATTTTTGAAAGTTTAGTAAGGAGGGGCATTTTGGTCATTTGGATATTAAATGAAATAAAATGGGAAAAATAAACAAAATTGGTCATCGTCCTCCTTAGTTGCTGCCGAATTCTCCCTCTCTCCATAGCTAGGGTTTCTTCAACTTTCAAGCTCCACAGTAAGTGATTGCAAGCCCCGTTTTTAATGTTCTTTACGTTTTTGGAATCCCGGAAGCTCGATTAAGCTTATGCTAGCAATAATTCAACCTAGGGTTTATATTTGGAAAAATACCCATAGGTGAAATTTGTGTATTTTGATGTTTTATGATAGAATATGGGGTTTTAAATTATGTTAGACAACTTGTGCTACTCGGTTTTTAAGTGAAAACGAGTAAAAGGGCTTAATCGGCAAAAATACCTAATAGTCACAAGTATATGTTAGAGTGAGAATTTGATGTTGCCATAGAAGGGAAAAGTGATCAGCATGTTATAAAACATAACGAGATTCAATTCGCGATCGAGGAAAAGAAAAGATTGTGGACTAAATTGCAAAATCTTTATATTTTGGTACCAAAGTAAGTTCATGTGTAAATAATGTAGCATAATTGTTATTTTTAAGTTATTGATGTTAATTATATGATATGCTGATTTTTAATCGTGAAATATTATGCTTTATGGTTAATGTTGAGTAATATGCAAATTATGTTTACCACTTGATAAATATGAATTACTACCGAGTATCGGTTCTGATATTCCATGGAAGACGGCAAATGTGGGATCGAGGGAAAAAGCCCGTTTGAAATTAGGAATAGATTAGGATACAAGTGACATGTCACTAGGATGGTTGAGCATCCGAACTCGTTGAGTTGAGTCCGATTTCACTTATGGATGCAAATGTCCGAACTCGTTGAGTTGAGTCCGAGTTCGTGAGATATAACTAGGCATCCGAACTCATTGAGTTGAGTCTGAGTTCATTTATGGATGCGAACGCCCGAGCTCGTTGAGTTGAGTCCGAGTTCACTTAGGGGCGGGTTACATGATTTCTTGATTACATATGTGGCACTTATGTGCAAATTATCCATGTATCCGAGTTATATTCCGATGTGTTCAACGGGTTAAATTTCTAGTTTAATGGAAGAGCACTTAAGATATAAGTGATGTTTTGGGTAAGTGTTGTGAAATGGACACTTTGGACAGGTATGTTCTTAACCCTCGAGTTGGAAAAAGATACAACAACGATAAGATCGTAAGATGAGGAATGATATTTAGAAATGTGATAAATGTTTTGGTGATACCATGTTAAGGTTGTTTGGTATTATTGTATTGTTATGTTACTTGTTATTTGCATATGAACTTACTAAGCATTTATGCTTACTCCTTCCTTTTCATTCACTGTAGTTTTGAACAAGCCGGCTCAAGAATTGGGACAGGTCGAAAGTTTGATCACATTATCCAATGGACTTTTATCTTGGTAAATGGCTTGTACAACTACTTAAGTATGGCATGTATAGCAATATACCTATTTTGTGTAAATAATTTTATGATATGGCCATGTTTGGTTGAGAAAATGTTTGATATTGATAAGTCATGGTGATGGCTAATTTAGATCATGTTTGATATCATGAAAGTTTAATAGGTTATCTAATTCATAAAAATTCATGGAAAGATGAAACTTGCCTTAAAACAGAATATTGTTGCAGCAATGACATGAATTTGAAAAATCACTAAAAATAGTATAAGTGGAACTAAATGATGAGTAAGTTATGAAATTGAAGCTTAATGAGTCTGTTTTCATGTGGATTGAACAAAACAGGCATATAAATTATATTTTATGAGATATTTAAACTTTTGTGAAACAGGGCCAGAGTGATTTCTGGATCCCCTGTTCTGACTTTAAAAATTCATAATAAATTTTAAAAAAATAATTAGAAGTTGTTCTTTATATGTATAGATTCCTTATTGAGGTTTTAATAGAAACAAACCTCATAGTCATTGAAATTCTGTATAGATAGATATTTGATTCGTAATACACAGAGGTCAGAGCAGTCAAACCCTGAAACAGGGGAGAATTTAATTAATAAACTGTACTAATTGACCCAACCAAAAATTCTAGAAAAAAATTAGTAAATAGATATATGAGTCTAGATTCAGGGAAAATTTACGGATCTTGATTTCAAGTTTCATAACTCGAGATATGATTTTTCTTGTAACTGTGACGCGAGTAGCTAGAAAGCAGTGAATGTAGAAACAAATGATTTGAAGTTCTTAATTTGATAAATTATGTTCGGTAACCCCTCAAGCTCGACTCCGGCTATGGTCTCGGGCGTGGGGGCGTTACATTTCCTCATTGAAATACCATACCTACATTTTACAACTCGGTATGGGAAATGTCGTACCTACGTTTCTTAACTCAGTATGTATAATACCATACCTACGTTTCACAACTCAGTATGGTTAATACCATACCTACGTTTCACAACTCAGTATAGATGATACCATACCTACGTTTCACAACTTTGCCATGAATCAACCATGGTCTTATCCGTCAATTCATCACATGTCACGATATGAACGTACTCAATCCTGCGTTTTTCCTAATTTGAATTTCCACATTTATTCTTTCATTTTAACATAATTTCCACAATCCCACAACAAATTTATATTTAATAACACATTATATCATTCAATCATTCACAAATAAACATGTAAATTCAACCATATGAACTTACCCAACTGATTTGTAAAAGATTTCGAAATCTAGGAACTATTCCGTAACTTTTTCTTTTCCTCTTTTGTCTTTGGATTCTTGATCTATAATATAAAATATTTCCACTCATTAGCATTTATTTCATTTCTATTTCACTTCACAATTTATGCTCTTTAATTTTTAAAATTGCACTATTGCCCTAAAATTTATAATTTTTACAATTTAGTCCCTTCTCAATTCACCCATCAATTGAACTAAATTTTCTCAATTAACACTTTATTTTATCATTATAAACTATTTCACAACCTTTGATATTTTAAATTTCAACACCAACCTCTAATTCACAACTTTTTCACAATTAGGTCTTAAATAAAACCACTTTAATATGAAATTAGAACTTCAATTTCATAATAATTACTCAGCCAGAGTAACTTCCAATTTCATCCACCAAATCAAAAATTAATGAATTCTATAAGTGGGCCTAATTGTAAAAGTCATAAAAACATAAAAATTATCAAGAAAAAGCAAGAATTAAACTCACATGATGTAAAATATAAAAAACCAGCTTTCTCCAGACCTCCTATGGTGTTTTGGCTGAGAAAATATGAAGAGATTTCTAGATTTTTCAAATTTGTCCTTATTTTATAGGTTAAAATTGTAAAATTTCCAATTTTGCCTTTATTTCCCTTACTTTTCTGCTGATTTTCTTGCCCTTGCCGTCCAACCTATTCACTTTTAGGCTTAATTGCACTTTAAATCCTCTTTATTTTAACACTTGAGCTATTTAATCCTTTTAGCAAATTTTACATTTGTTACAATTTAGTCCTTTTTGTTTAATTGACTACCCAAACGTTAAAATTTCTTAACCAAACTTTAATACTTAGTGACACTCCATAAAATTTCTAAAAATATTTATGGCTCGGTTTTCAAATTTGAGGTCTCGATACCTCGTTTTTGACCCATTTAACCTAATAAATTCTTTTAATTCACCAATTCACAAATTCTTCTAAATTCTTACTTGACTCATAAATATTAAATTACTATCTTATTCAATCTTACTTGTCGGATTTAGTGATCTCAAATCACCATTTCTGACACCACTGAATATTAGGCCATTACAACTCTCCCCTTCAAAAATTTCGTCCTCGAAATTTGTTACCTGAAAATAGATTTGGATACTGTGATCTCATTGACTCCTCTGTTTCCCAGGTTGCCTCCTCCATTCCATGTCGATGCCATAATACTTTAACCAATGGTACTCTTTTATTTCGTAATTCTTTAACTTCACGAGCCAAAATCTTCACTGGTTCTTCTAAATAAGTCATATCTAGTTGAAGCTCAATTTTAGTATGAGGAATTACGTGTGAAGGATCTGACCTATACCGTCTTAGTATAGACACATGAAACACATAGTGAATCTTCTCAAGTTCCGGAGGTAAAGCCAACCGATAAGCTACGGGACCAACCCTTTCCACAATTTCATATAGCCCTATGAACCTCAGACTTAATTTTCCTTTTCTACCAAACCGTAACACTTTCTTCCACAGTGAAACTTTTAAAAATACTCGATCACCCACTGCATATTCTATGTCTCTTCGTTTTAAATTCGCATATGACTTCTGACGGTCGGAAGCAGCTTTTAGACTATCTCGAATAATCTGAACTTTCTCTTCGGTTTCTCAAATCAAATCAACCCCAACTATTTTTGATTCACTCAATTCAGACCAACACAATGGAGTCTTACATTTCCTACCATAAAGAGCCCCAAATGGTGCCATTTTAATACTAGACTGATAGCTATTGTTGTAAGTAAACTCAGCCAACGATAAATACCTTTCCCAACTATCACCAAACTCGAGTATACAACATCTTAACATATCTTCTAGAATTTGAATCACTCGCTCTGACTGTCTATCTGTTTGAGGATGAAATGCTGTACTAAAATTTAATCTGGTACCTAAAGCTTCTTGCAATTTATTCCAAAATCTTGAAGTAAGCCTCGGATCCCAGTCTGAAATAATAGATACTGGAACTCCATGTAGTCTCACAATCTCTGACACATACAATTCTACTAACTTCTTAAGTGAAAAATCTATTCTGACTGGAATAAAGTGTGCTGACTTTGTCAATTTATCAACAATCACCCATATCGAATCTTTCTTTCTTGGAGTCATAGGCAGTCCTGACACAAAATCCATTGTAACATGCTCCTACTTCCATTCAAGAATCATAATGGATTGTAATAAACCTGTTGGCACTTGATGCTCTGCTTTAACTTGCTGGCAAATCAAACATTTTGCAATAAATTCTAAAATTTCTCTTTTCATACCAGGCCACCAATATGTCTTTTTCAGATCACCATACATTTTTGTAGTACCTGGATGAATAGAATACATACTATTATGTGCTTCAAGGAGAATATCATTCTTCAAATCAGAATTATTTGGAACACAAATCCTATTATGATAACGTAACATACCTTCATAATCAATATTGAACTCTGAATCTAAATTATCTCGAACCATTTGCCGTTTCAGCCCCAATTTTGGATCTTCATTCTGTAGCTTCTGAATTTGTTGAAGGAACATTGGTTTTACTTTAAATTCTACTAATACAGCACCTTCTTCATGAAGAGCCAAATGAGCATTCATTGCCCGAAATGCAAACAAGGATGACTTTCGACTAAGTGTATCAGCAACTACATTAGCTTTCACTGGATGATAGTCAATAACCAAATCATAGTCTTTCAGCAAATCTAACCACCGTCTCTGTCTTAAGTTCAGTTCCTTCTGAGTCATTAAGTATTTCAAACTTTTGTGATCTGTATAAACATAACACTTCTCACCATATAAATAGTGTCTCCAAATTTTAAAGTAAAAATAATTGCAGCTAACTCAAGATCATCCGTAGGGTAATTCTTTTCATGTGGTTTTAACTACCGTGAAGCATAAGCCACCACCTTTCTCGATTGCATTAACCCACAACCCAAACCATTTAAAGATACATCACTGTGCACAACATACGGTATACCTGATTCTGGCTGAGTCAAGACTGGAGCTTCTGTTAACATTTTCTTTAACTGATCAAAACTCTACTGACAATCATCAGACCACAGAAACTCAACATTCTTCTGTAATAAACGAGTCATTGGTGAAGCAATCATGGAAAAATTCTTTACAAAACGGCGATAGTATCCTGCTAATCCCAGAAAACTTCATACTTCAGTTACATTCTTCGGTGTTTTCCAATTCACCACTGCTAAAACTTTACTTGGATCCACATGAATTCCTTCAGCTGATATAATATGATGCAGAAATCCAACCTTATGAAGCCAAAACTCACATTTACTAAATTTTGCATATAATTGCTTTTCTCTCAAAGTCTGTAGTACAATTCTTAAGTGCTGTGCATGTTTGGATTCTATTTTTGAATAGACCAATATGTCATCAATAAATACCACCACAAATCTATCCAAATAAGGCTAAAAAATTTGATACATTAAATGAAGAAATGCAGCAGGGGCATTTGTTAAACCAAAAGGCATTACCAAAAATTCGTAGTGACCATAGCCAGTTCGAAAAGCAGTCTTTGGCACGTCACACTCTTTAGCTTTCAACTGATAATACCCAGATCTAAAGTCTATCTTTGAGAACACTGCAGTCAAGCAAATCATCGATACGAGGTAATGGATTTTTATTTTTAATTGTTACCTTGTTCAACTGTCTATAATCAATACAAAATCGCAACGAGCCATCTTTCTTTTTTACAAATAAGACAGGTGTGCCCCAAGGTGATGTACTCGGTCTGATGAACCTTTTATCCAATAACTCTTGCAACTGTGTCTTCAACTCTTTTAACTTAGCCGGTGCCATTCTATACGGTGTTATTGATATCAGAGTTGTACCCGGAATTACATCAATTACGAATTCAACCTCACGATCTGGGGGTAAACCAGGTAATTCCTCAGGAAACACATCAGTAAACTCATTAACAACTGGAAATTGTTCCATCTTTAATTCAGAACCCCGAGTATCAAGAATATAAGCTAAAAATGCATCATTACCCTTCTGAATCAATTTTCGAGCTGCAAAGGCTGAAATAATTCTGACATCATTCTTTTTATCTCCAAACTCAGCTGAAACTATTTCCCTGTCTGACATTTTAAATCAATTTATTTTTCTCTACAATTCACTATGGCATTGTGTTTAATCAACCAATCTATTCCAAGAATAACATCAAATTCTCGGAAAGGTAACAACATTAAATCAGCAGAAAATTCACATCCTTTTATTTTCAGTGGACAATTCCGACATATTAAATTAACTAACACACTTTGCCCTAGTGGATTAGTGACTCGTACATCAAGGTCAGTGGACTCAACAGTCATTTTCTTTTCTGACACTAATGCAATGCAAATATATGAATGCGTAGATCCAGGATCAATTAAAGCATACACAGAATCATCAAAAAGATAGAAATTACCAGCTATCACATCTGGAGCAGAAGCTTTTTCCCTTGCCCGAATAGCATATGTACGTTCAGATGCTCTTATTTCTGATCGGGCTGCAGCATCTCTCATTCCTGAACTAGCAGTCCCAGCAGCACTACTTTGACCCGAACTTTTATTTTTTTAGGAGTATTTGCTTACTTCTCACCTTGTTCTCTATCTTCTTTTAACAATTGAGGATAGTCCCGAATAAAATGATTAGTTCCACCACATCTATAACAAGCTCTAGTTTTTTCCTAACATTCACCAATATGAAATCTACCACAAATTTTGCATCTAGGTCTCAGAATATTTTGCACACTACTAGCACTAACTACTGGTTTATTAGTTACTCCGACATCTTGTTGAGTTGTTTTGCTTTTATTTGACCGTTCCGGAATTGTAACAGGTCGACTAGAATCATTTCCAAACTTTTTAGCCGGAAAAGTCAAAGTTGGTTTTGAGAAACTTCTTTTGTATACCTCTTTACCTCTTCTTTCTCTTTGCATCTTTTTGTTATACACTTCTTCCATCTTTTGAGCTCGACCAGATAGAACCACAAATTCCCGAATCTCTGTACCTCCAATCATCATTCTGATTTCATCATTAAGCCCTTCTTCGAATCTAATGCACATTTCTTCCTCTGTTGGTACAACATCCCAAGCATATCTACTAAGATACACAAATTCTCTTTCATATTCCGCTATTGTTTTATTCCCTTACCGAAGATCAAGAAATTCCCTCTTCTTCTTATCTAAATATCACTTTCCCACATATTTCTTTTTAAACTCGTTTCGGAAGAATTCCCAAGTATGTTTATCTGCAGGTACCGCTGCCTCAATAGTTTCCCACCAATTATACGCTTCTTCTTTCAATAGTGAAACTGCACACCTCAGATAGTCCTCCGGAGAACACATCATCTGTTTAAAAACTCTTTCCAAACTTTTTAACCAATACTCTGCTCTAACTGGATCATCGTTCGATCTCCCTCGAAATTCTTCAGCTCCAAACTTTCTGAGTTTCTCAATCGGTGTTCTTTTGCTAGATTCATCTATTAAAGGAGGAGCAACGGTGGTTGTAACTGGTGGCACAGAATGGGGAGGAGGAAGTTGTTGTGCCTGACTTCTTCCTTGTATTGCTTCACGATACCACTGATTCATTAACCCGTAAATCATATTTTTAAGTTCTTCCTCTCTCATCAAATAAATCGGAACATTACCACTTGTTCCCTGCTCAGAAGTCTGTGTTCTACTATTAACTTCCTCTTCTTGACCAACACCCTTAGGTCTATCAGACATCTTTACAATCTATAACAAAAATTAGTAGTTAGATCGGATAATTCACATCACATTATCACAGACTTATATGGCATGTATTTCTAAACAATTTACACATCACATTCATTCTGAGAATTAACTAAACCAAAGCTCTGATACCAATAAATGTAACACCCGTAACCCACCTCTATCACCAAAACAGGGTTACAAGATGTTACCAAAGTTTACGGAATAATTACACAAAAATTCCATTATTTACTTATATTCACATCAAAGCTATCCACTCGAGTCATAGTCACTAAATTATTAATATCCTGAGCTACGGAACTCCAAATTAAGATCCACTAATTTTTCCTAAAACTAGACTCACATTTATTCCTACCATAAAATTTTTAGAATTTTTGGTCTAGCTAATAAGTACAGTTTATTCTTTAAAGTCTCCCCTATTTTGCTGTCTGATAGTTTTGCCCTTCTTCACTAAAAATTAATTATCTCCTCATACGAGATTCAGATGATGGTCTCGTTTGTTTCTTTTAAAAATATACTCATTAAGGATTTTAAGAATATAAATTATAACCCATAATTATTCTTTTAAAATTTTTAATGATTTTCCAAATTCAGAATAGGGGAGCTCGAAATCACTCTGACCTTATCTCATAAAAATTCAAGTATCTCCTAATATGAAAGTCTTTTGCTAACACCATTTCTTCTATGTGAAACTAGATTCAATAGGATTTAATTCCATGTCTTACTCAACTTATAATTTGATTTCCATAATTTATAGTGAGTTTTCAAAGTCAAACTACTGCTACTAACTAAAAACTATTTTAGTACAAAATATTGTTAACTAGTTTATAACATCTTTACTTCATTTCATTTAAACTCCATACATGCCATATAAATCTTTAAACATAAAACAAAAGCTACCGGAATTGATCTTGATAGTGTGCCTTGTTGTGTTGATCTGATCTACCAACTTCACTTCAATTCAATCTACATAAAAATATCAAACACACACAAGTAAGCTTATTGAAGCTTAGTAAGTTCATAGGTTTAAAAGTAATGCTTACCAAACACAATATTTCCAAACAATAACAAAATATTTACTAAAGTTTCCTGTCATTCACAACCAGTGTTATAATACCTCATATAGTTGAGCTCAATATTAACAACTACTCAATCTATTTTATTTGGTTCACTCCTCTTGTATTACTTATTATCAAATTAGGAAATGGCTTACCAAATTGAGCACATCATTGCTCAATGCCATGACTCACAACTCAGTATGGTTTTCCTCATTGAAATACCATACCTACATTTTACAACTCGGTATGGGAAATGCCATACCTACGTTTCTTAACTCAGTATGGATAATACCATACCTACATTTCACAACTCAATATAGTTAATACCATACCTACGTTTCACAACTCAGTATGGTTAATACCATACCTACGTTTCACAACTCAGTATGGATGATACCATACCTATGTTTCACAACTTTTCCATGGATCAACCATGGTCTTATCCGTCAATTCATCACATGTCACGATACGAACGTACTCAATCCTGCGTTTTTCCTAATTTGAATTTCCACATTTAGTCTTTCATTTTAACATAATTTTCACAATCCAACAACAAATTCATATTTAATAACACATTACATCATTCAATCATTCACAAATAAACATGTAAATTCAACCATATAAACTTACCCGGCTGATTTGTAGAAGATTTCGAAATCTAGGAACTATTCCGTAACTTTTTCTTTTCCTCGTTCGTCTTTGGATTCTTGATCTATAATATAAAATATTTCCACTCATTAGCATTTATTTCATTTCGATTTCATTTCACAATTTATGCTCTTCAATTTTTGAAATTACACTTTTACCCCAAAAATCAATTGAACTAATTTTTCTCAATTAACACTTTACTTTATCATTATAAACTATTTTACAACCTTTGATATTCTGAATTTCAACACCAACCTCTAATTCACAACTTTTTCACAATTAGGTCCTAAATACCATTTTCTATCAAAATTACTTAATAAAACCACTTTAACATGAAATTAGAACTTCAATTTCATAATAATTCATCATAAAATTCCCTTACTTATCCAGGGTAACTTCCGATTTCACCCACCAAATCAAAAACTAATGAATTTTATAAGTGGACCTAATTGTAAAAGTCATAAAAACATAAAAATTATCAAGAAAAAGCAAGAATTAAACTAATATGATGTAAAAATATGAAAAAAAGCTTTCTCCAGACCTCCTATGGCATTTTTGCTGAGGAAATATGAAGAGGTCTCTAGATTTTTCAATTTTGTCCTTATTTTATATGTTAAAATTGTGAAATTTCCAATTTTGCCCTTATTTCCCTTACTTTCTGCTGATTTTCTTGCCCTTTCCGTCCAACCTATTCACTTTTAGGCTTAATTGCACTTCAAATCCTCTTTATTTTAACACTTGAGCTATTTAATCCTTTAAGCAAATTTTACATTTGTTACAATTTAGTCCTTTTTGTTTAATTGACTACCTAAACGTTAAAATTTCTCAACCAAACTTGAATACTAAATTAGTGACACTCCATAAATATTTCTAAAAATATTTATGACTCGGTTTTCAAATTTGAGGTCTCGATACCTCATTTTTTACCCATTTGACCTAATAAATTCTTTTAATTCACAAATTCACAAATTCTTCTAAATTCTTACTTGACTCGTAAATATTAAATTACTATCTTGTTCAATCTTACTTTTCGGATTTAGTGATCTCAAATCACCATTTCCGGCACCACTGAAAATTAGGCCATTACATATTTTTCCAGTAATATTGTGAGTGTGTTTTCTATTTAAACTCAATTCTTTACATAATAAAGATAGAGCAATTTTATTGAATATAGTCTATTGAAAACTTTGATAGTCATCTATGCAAATAAGAACATAATGTTTACCTCTCAAGCTTTTTGATTGCATAGGTCCTACATGTGCAGTAGTTCAAGTGGTCTAGTTGTTAGGATCAATTGCTACTAGGGATTTGACCCGCGTTGCTACTTTCCCTTTAGACATTCTCCATAGACTTTGAGAATTTCTCCCCCTAACTTTGGCAATCCTCTCACAATATTGTATCTCACAAGTCTTTGCAAAACTTTGAAATGTACATGACCTAGCTTCTCATGCCATAACCCAAGGTTTGAAAAGCTAGTTTGATTACGCATAAGTTCAGTTAGCCTATAATAATTATCAAATGTATTGATTCCGTCTTTAACCGACTCATTTACCATCTACTTTGTACCTTTTTATTTGTGAAATTCACCAGCATACCTTAGTCTCAAAGTTGCATGATGCTAATCAAGTTAGCTTTCAAACTTTTCATAGGGAACACGTTTTGAAGCTGTGACATTACTTCTACACTAAAAACCTCATTACAAAGAGTTCTTCTCCTTTTACCATCACTAAAAGTCACCTTTCCCACTGGAAACACAAAAATTTACACATTTTTTCATACCCTTTTTCACTTAAATTCATGCGAATTCGGTTAAATTCTTGTCAAAAAATAATTAATTTTTATAAAATAATTAAAGTGCACTTAAAATATGAACATATTTAATTTTAGTTAATTTCATAATTATTTTTGATGAATTTTGGTTATTTTCGATAGATTTGCACAAAGGGCGAAAATGGCTCGGCAGACACTACTAAAAGCACAAAACCAAGAAGCAATTTGAAGTACCAAGGCAAATTAATTTCCAGCCTAAGACAGTCCAAAATTATATGTATTTATTCATAATATAAGTAATTTTAATTTATATCCAATTTAATTTGGGTTAATAAATTATTATTAATTAATTATGAAAAATGGTCCGACTGAACCAAACCGAGTGAACCGAACCGGCCAAGAACAGGACAGCCCAAAACTATCCAATTGTTGACCCAATTCAGCTCATTAGCTTATTATTTAAGCTTGCAAGGAGACCCTTGAAGACTTGTTCAAATTACAATTCAACCCCTCCACAATTGGTGGCTTTGTAGATTTGCCCCAAGCCATATTTAGCAAAGTTGAAGCCATCAAATTTGCCACATAGATGGCCGGCCAAGGGGTGGCTCTTTGGCTGCTATTTTTATCAAATTTTAGCTGCCACATTCAGCTATAAAACTCCCCTTGGCTGATCATTTAAAGCATCCCTCATTCATTCACATCCCTTCTCTCCTCTCTCACTTTCTCCTCATATTTTCCCATTCCAAGTCCCTTGCTCTCTTGCCGATTTCTCCTCTTTGAAAAGGGGTATTCATCAGCCATTTTGGAGCAACATTGAAGTTCTCATAGTATCCTTGATTGGCGAGGACAACAGAGAACGAAGACGGAGCAAACTAGTCAAGCCACGGAGAAACATCAGGTTTGATTCTTGTTCCCTCTCTCTTTAATTTTTGTTGTTGTTATGTTGAACATATCTATAAATATTTATGTTGTTGGAATGGTAAATTTAATCACCTTAGCTTGAATTTAATTCGTGTTGGTTTTGATTGCATTTCATCTGCTTAAATTATTAAAATTGTGTTTATGCTGTTATAAGCCTCGTTAAAATGTTTGATTAAGTGGAATCATGCCTAAGTTATTCTTGCATTACAATTATGAGGTAACTAATGATTTAATTATTTAAACTTATTAAAATTATAACTAATTGACACAATACTTAATCAGTGCATGTTTATTCTTCTAAGGTAGCTGAAGGTTAAATTAGCAATGTATCTGGCGATTCACTTGCCTTGCATAACTTGCAAGATTATTGGGATTAAACTGTTTCAAGGTAAGGATACTTTGTTACCTCACATAGTCTTTTATATGGTTATTAGATTTAATAAATCGTTTGAATTGACATAGGGATATGCAAGAGATTAGTTCAATTTAATGAGTATGTATGTGCAATAACATAATTGCTTATTAAAATCTATTTAATCGTTTGAATTAACATAGGGATATGTTAAGAGACGAATGGATTTGTGTAGGTGAATATGTTCATAAGTTAGAAAATTACCGAGTTGCCTTGAATTTATTCGTAACAACATGAGCATGAGTTTAATAATTCTAAGTTAAAGAAATATAATTAATCCAACACAATTATGTCATCTTGATTAAATCATATTTTGAAATCGTGCATTTGAGATTTATTTATTTAGTTTACTTAGTTTAAAATCTTGTTTTTAATCACCCTCTTCAAACAAAATATTTTTCTTCACCAAAGTGTTTTAAATAGCATTCATAAATAATTCTTTTCACAGTCCCTGTAGGTATAATAACTCGACATTTACTTGTCACTTTATTACTTGTTGCGATTGCACATTTTCGTCGTTCCACCCTTATGGTTTTCTTAAAATTATTTGAGGTAGCTTTTGTTTCGACTCATGTGTCTAAAGCATCCATTATCAAAGTACCATATATCTCGGTGGAAGCATTTAGGGATTTGTATGCAACAATGAGACACCTTTGATTTCTCTTTCTCTAGGCAAGCTTTTCCTTTTGCCATTTTGTTTTGGTATCAATTTTCCAATTACTATCCATACCATATAAGAGAAATATCAATACCTTTGTTTCAGTATCGATACCTGCGTAGTTAGTTTTGAAAATTTTCTAAGTGGCTCTAATGTATATTTAATTGATAGTATAAGTTTATTTGAAGTATGTTTGACATATTTTAATGATGATTAATATATGCTTGACTTAAGTATTTGTAAGAATGCTAATAAAGAGGACAATTTCCTATTAATGTGACATTTTATGTTGTGTGACGGCGGTGTGACATCTTGATATTCGGGCTTAGGGACGAGGCCAAGTATAGGGTGTTACAATACTGCACCACACCAAAGGCATCAATGATGCATAACAGAGGCATCGAAGTGCAAATAGAGGCACAAATGTGAAATCAAAGGCACCGAAGTGCAAATAGAGGCACCAAAGTGCAAACCCGTACAAGTGCGCATTCAAACCCTATTGGCATGCCAATCATATCCTAAGCATTTACTACGTTCAAATGGGCATTTTAACAGAGTTTACACAATTATAATTCAGAGGAACTTCCAAAAACACACATGTACACATGGTATCAATCGGTTCAATTAATTTCAATATCATATAACCATATTATCCCAAATGATCAACAATATCATATATCTATTTTCTCACTTGTACTTATTTGTAAGCAAAAATTAAAAAAAAACTTAACAGCGTAATTCAACATCAATTACAATTAAACCAAAACATACTAACACAAGTTATAAATAAATACATATATTTATTTATACTATGAACTTACCTACAATCCACTTCGGGTTAATGCACAGGGACTACTCCGCAATTTTCCCCTTTCCTCAATTATTATCTTTTTTTACTCTGTTCTTGATCTATATAGTAATTAAATTCAATTTATTAAATTCACATACATTTCAAACTCAATTCAATGCATGAGACCCTTAAGTTTTTATTATTTACACATTTTCTCTAAACTTTTACATTTCTTACAAATTAGTCCTCAAAACTTGAAATTTCAAATTTATCAAAGTTCCACAATTTCCCATGCCAACCGAATTTCATCCTATACTATAACAAGCCAAAATTATCCGTATTTCACAAAAATTCCATGAAATTTTAAAATCTTGTCAATTTAATCCTTTAACTAAAACTATAAAAAATCACTTAATAAATTAATTCAAATCAACAACCAATACTTCAATCTCATCAATTAAATCAATAATAACAAAGATTCATCAATGGAAAATTTTAAAATCTTTAACATTTTCGAAAACGAAGGTTTGGGTTAACTGGACCTAGTTGCAACGATATTAAAAAAATAAAAACGAAATGGGTTTAAAAACCATACCATGTAAGTATAAGAGAGAAGACCGAAGCTTGAAGGTCCCTTTCCATGGAGGTTTCGATTTTTAAATAGGAAAAATAAAGATGATGATCATTTTTTTTATGTTTTTACTATTTTTTAGATCTTTTATCATAATAATTATTAAAATTTTGATGTATAATAGTATAAAACTCACCTAATTAATAGCCGTCCCACATATTGAAAATGGTATATTTACCATTTAAATCCTTCCTTTTATGATATTTAAGCAATTTAATCTTTATAACTCAATAGCGATTAAAGTTTACATCTTTTACAAATTAGTCTTTTTTCTTAAATTAACTAAGTAAACGATAAAATCAACTAACCAAATCTTAATACGAAAATCACATAACCTTAAAAATATTAAATACCTATAAATTAGGGATTCATTAGTTGCAATTGTGGTCCCAAAACCATTGTTTTCGACACCATTGAAAAATGGGATATTACATAGTGACCTAAGTGTAGTATATTCATTTTGTATATTTTTATTTTTCAAAAAAATTGGTTTAATAAAAATATCCATAAATTACATAAATACCCTTATATATTGTCTTCAATGGTTTTTGCATGCAAAGCAAATATTGATTCACTAGTTATCTAACGTTTAACTAATACTAAGAGGTATTACATTGTTAGATTATAATAAAAAAAGACAACTTATTTAGTATATGAACCTAAACATGTCCTTAGTCTAATCATAAATGAAAAGATCGATTGAAAGACTAATATTGCATTTATGAATTCCAATTGGAGAGATGCTTTATCTTGAGCATCAGAGCAAATGAACCCTAGGAGACAGAGACATAGATGTGACTGACTAGACGGATAGTACATCAAACATGACCCAAGTAGAATAGGTCCGACTGTTTATGGATTTATTCACTTGTGATGTTTATAGTGTGTCATACCTTAATATTGAGTGGATCATGGACTATGTATGCGTGACTCGTATACTTTGATGTAAGTAAAAGCTTGAGTTGAAATAAATAAGGAACCAAAAACTAATGTGTTAAGTATATGACTTTTGTAATATGTAGCATCACTCAGAATAGTGGAATCCATAACCCATGAAATGGGTAAATGATATCCTTTCATTAGTATTACATGATAGATGAAAAGTAAACGTGACCATAGGTCGTTTGTCTTTGAGATAAATGAATTAATTACTATTTGATAGTAGCTGACTTTTCATTAAGGAAGATGTAATAGTTACCATTAGATAAAATAGGATCACACTAGGAGAACATGTAACACCCCAATCCTCGAAGGTTGATCGAAGTGTTACTTAGGCAGAAAACAGACGTATGCCCAATTTGATTTTCAGTTCAACTACGATACATATAAACTTAACTAGGCGGAGCCTCAAAAAACTTCTTCAAAACACAATTTTATTTAATAGTATACGCCATAGAATAGAAGTAAATAGATCTAAGATCTTTTGATTGAAACTCTTACTTAAAATACAATACTATTAGTGACGTTTACTTATAAAACATTTTGGCATATACAAGTAGAAATCATTTCATAAGTCAGAATTTAATAAACTTTAACAAATCCTCAAAAGGGGGTAACAATCTTATAATGTAGTAACTGAATAAGAAAAACTAATTACCATATATTCATTGTAACATCCCGAAATAGGGCTTAGTCAGAACAGTGGTTTCAGAACCACAAATCCAAGGTTAAAAAATTATTTTAATATTATTTTATGTGTTATAGCATGATTATATAAGTACATGAAAATTTTGGTGAATTAATTTTGGCGTTTGAGTGCTTAATCGCGAAAAATGACTAAATCACATAAAGGGCAAAAGTTTTGTTTTAATAGTCTAAGGTGTCAAATTGATAGAGAACCTTAATTGGGGGTCTTTAAAGTGAAATTAGGCCATTAAATAAGTGATGGCCAGCCATAGGGAGAGCAAAAGAGTTGACAAGTCAAAATTTAGTATGGTTAGTATTTGATGACATAAGCAAACACTAATAAAATAAAACAAAAGTAGCCACCCTTCTTCTCCATCTTTCTTCACCGAAAATACCAGCAAAAATAAGGGTTTGGAAGCTTGAAATTTTAGCAAACTCTTCACCCTCACAAATCAAGGAAATCGAGATTCGGGCTTAAATCGAGAAAATACAAGGTTATGGACTAATGGTAAAATTGTCGTTTCCGTATTCGAGGTAAGTTCGTATGACTAAATAAGCATGTTATCCATGTTATTGTTAATATACTTGAATCTATCTTGCTTTGGTTATATTGAATTATTTGTTGATTATATTGAGTATGATGAAAGTGATGCCAAAAGTTAATAACATTCATGTGATGGTAGAATACATTAGAAATTCAATGGAATATGATATCCCATAGAAACGACTAAGTCGTATGTAAATAATATAACTACATCGTTATTACACGTATTTGAATATATATAGCATAAATTGCTTGATTGTGGAAATGATCCTGTATGATGAGAATTGATGTAGAGGAACCTCGTGGTTGAACCTTAAGAATAAACAAATATTCATGCCATGACATTTGGGCAATATGTATGAAATGCCAGTGTAAGACATTTCTGGGACATGCATCGGCTACGAGATGTGTCAGTATAAGACCATGTCTAGGACATGGCATCAGCAAGAATATGTAAGAGCTAGTGTAAGACCATGTTTGGGACATGGCATCAACTTTGAATTCAATAGTCAGTGTAAGACCATGTCTGGGACATGGCATCGGCACTATACCCTATGTTTAAGGCTTAGTGAATATCCGATAGCTTTTCGAATGGTTCAACAGTGAGAGTTACAGTTTAACCTAAATGAGAAATGTTATGACCATATTGTGAGTGGTACATGTACTTACATGAAATTGATGAAATGTGAATTCAATTCATGTTATATGATTAGTAAGGAATGAATATAAGCATGTTGAGTAACACAGGAATGTATGCAAAGCTCATGAGAAATGATTTCGGTTTATGATGCACATTTAGTGAAGATGTAAATAGGTAATTCTTGCTTATGAGAATGATTTTGTGATGACCTTTTGATTATAGGTCTATGCTTATGATGTATGAACATGTAACCTTACCAATGTGGTGAAAATGAATTAATATGGTGTGATAAACACAGTATCGTTAATTTACACTAAAACAGTTTTGGACAGCAGCCATAGTCCGACTTTAAAAATCCACCAAAAATTGTGGAAATTGATTTAGAGGCTAAAAAAATATTAAATTAAAGCCTAATGAGTCTAGTTTCACATAGAAGAAATGGTGTAAGAAAAAGAGTCTCATATTATGAAATATTTTAATTGTTGTGAGACAGAGTCAGAATGACTTCGAAATCCCCTGTTTATACCATCTCATTTATATCATCACATAAATGTTTACCTAGGGGCCGAATACAAAGAAATAGTAAACGTTCAATGTCATCTTTAGTATAATTTTAATATAACATCCCGTTAACTGAATTTGCACATATATAACTAAGACCGCATGTTCATGTGGCCAAAATTAACATATTATATTTTAACTTCTAAAGCCAAATAGTTATTAAATCTAGTTCACATACATTCAAGTATATAAATTCATGTAATACCATATATTTTCACATACATAAATTAGCTACATAACCAAATACACATTATCACATATACCATATATTTTCACATACATAAATTAGCTACATAACCAAATACACATTATCACATATACATACAATTAAGACTCATTCAATACTATTCACAAGGCCCAATATACTTAACTAGTTCACATAATAATCTTTACATTGAGTAAATATCAAACTGGTTCATACCTGCCATTCAGCTATATACATGCTAACTATATTACTTTCAATTTATACTTACCATTCGGCCATACAAACATATCTCAATCTTACTTTCATTTCATAGTAGCCAAATTAAACATTAACGATGTACTTTAATCCAATTGAGTTAACTTGACCGAGTACTCAAAGTCAATTATACCATCATATAATTACTTACATATGTGGCCAAGTATATACAATTCACCATATATATATACATATATTTATACGATATATCCTTACATGAAATTCAATCCTTTAATTAAATGAAACACTTCATATGACCGAATATGCAATTTCTATTCAATTCCCCACATAAACAAATATATCAACTCAATATAGGCTTATATGTTTCACCAATTCAATATAACTTACCTTCAATTGGATATACCAAATCAATATCATTTAAATCATAGCCATCATTCAATCATAAATTACATACAAAAATTCTCATAACTATTCACATGCGTACCTTATTACGAATTAATAACAATTTAACTCATACTTGGCTTTACACTCATTTTTAACTTGTTCAATAACACATCAATTCTTAGTCACTAAAAATCATACCAGCATGTAGCCTGCTAGAATTATAACCTGAATCATATCACCGGCAATATGCCTGCTGGGCTTTTAGCCCGATGTTACCATCATTCACTACTTAGCTCATTGCTAAGATTACACATAGTATGAGTCGTAACACAACTACTTTGATACACATCAATTTCATCAATCCTTTCATTTAAAAATACCTTCGGCACCTTGTCTCAATGTCTATTTCAATTCAAAAAGTATAACTACATTCGGCTCAATTTATTTATTCTAAACACACATGCAGCATATTATATTTCTATGTCTATTTCGGATTAATAATTTAGCCACATTCGGCTCTAATCATTTCTCCAAACATATATCCATCACATTATATTTATACATCTATATATTCGAGCATTTTACCTTACTATGTTTATTCAAATTCCAAGCATACCGAATTGAATTTAAATTACTTAAGAACTTACCTCGACAATTTCGTACAATAGTGTCGACTACTCGGCTAACTTCGCCTTTCCCGAGCCAAATCTCGGTTCTTTGGGTCTTGAGCTTGAATTAAAGTAAAGCAACTATTTAATCGATCAATTGATCCACTTAACATTCCCCTATAGATTATATATATATATAAAATAACACAACTTAAAATTAATTCGCATAACAGCCCCCTTTATAAAATTCGGACATTAACAATTAAGCCTTAACATCCTTAACATGTAATTACTCAACATTTTATCTATTTCACTTCATCCGAATATTCCTTAGTATTTTCAAGTCCTTACAAATTAATCTAAGTTCATGCAAAATAACAAGAACTAAATTTGTCAAAGATACTCTTAACCGAATGCCATCTCTTCACATACAAGTCCCTCCAACCCAATATTTTACCATTTAGTCACTTATAATTATAGATTCATAAATTTCTCTCCTTAATTAAGACAAACAACCAAATTTGATTCAATTTTCTCTATGACCGAATGCACATACCTCAACCGAAATCAAAATTTCAATATGGGCTTTAAGACTAATTAAACAAGGATCACACATCTATTAAAAATTAACAAAAACTACATGAAATTTACCTTAAATTTTTAGCTTGCTATATTGCCGAAATCCTCAAAGCATATTTCTTCTTTCTTTCTCAAACATTCGACAAGAACAAGGCAAGGATGTATAGCTTTCTCTTTTTTTTTTCTAATACTTATTTCCTATTATAAAACCATGTAGTCATTATAATATTAATACAAAATGCATATATTTTGTATCCCATACCATCATGGCCGGCCACTTCCTCTAAAGTGGGGAATTTGACATGCAAGTCTACATTTTTTTCCACCATGCATTATTTGCCCACTACCATTTAACCTATCACATTTCCAAAGTTTTACACATAAGTCCTTTCTAATTAATTTCACATTTAAAAGACAAAATCAAAGCATGAAATTTTCACACATACACTTTCACTTATAACAGGCATAAAATATAACATTTAATTATTCTTGTGACTCGATTTTGTGGTCCTGAAACCACTTCTCGACTAGAGTCAAATTAGGGCTGTCACAACTCTCCCTTCCTTTAGGGATTTTCGTCCCCGAAAATCTTACCGGCAAATAGGATAGGGTAACTTTCTCTCGTTGAGTTCTCTAGATCCCACCTAGTTTCCTCAACTCTGAACTTACGCTTCAATGCTTTAACTAACAAAACTATCTTAGTTTGATCATAATAAATCACAGAGATCCACAAAATTGACACTTACTCACTTACTTTTCATTTCGGTAATAACACACATAGGTATAACACAATTTACTCATCGGTCTGAACCTACTAGGTATAGGCTCGAACCCCACACACAGGTTCTAGCCTACTTAACCCAAAGTCCGAATAAACTCGACAGCCATCAACTAATTAGGCTATTAGCCTAGTATACACTTCACCGGTCCCAAACCTACTAGGCACAAGGCCTGAATAACTCAAATATATATATTCATTTGGTTCATGACAACACTCATTTAACATCTTATGAAAATATTTTGTTTTTTTTATACATGTAACTTAGATAATCTTTCACACACCCATTCATCAATAAAACACTATCAATAAGAATTTAATAATATCATTTATCTTCGGCTATTTCAAGTAACCACTGATGCAGTAGCTGAAGGTTTTAAATTCTCAATTCAGCAACATATATAAGCTGATACAAGATTATGTTAACATCTTGCATCAATGTTTAACTTAACTTATTTCCAAAGGAAAAATCAATTTCCATGTACCTGAACATTTATTTCATTTAGCACATTCTTTCATAGTTAACGCTACCCGTATACAGTCGAATAAGCATAAAGCCTAATATAATATACTAGCATGAGATTTATTCTAGCACATAACTCATATATCCAAAATTATCACCATTCATCAGAAATTCTTACCAACTTTCAAATGTCGAAACTTGATCGAAATAATTTCTTGAACATGATTAACAAAATAGTGTTTATTCACAATAGCACATATAACTACATATACCGAGAATCTCATATTTATAATGTATATATATATCACATACCTTGTCAATTTAATGTCTCGAACTTATTTCATTACCAATTTAGCACAATGTTGTATAATCTCCGACTCTAATTAGTTCACCAGTGTTTAGTCCGTTTAACGAATTTTCTCTTTAAGTCTTACTTACTATTACAAATCAATGCCATCGTCTCACACGAGGTCATACATGAAACACACTTCGTATACACAGTGCCCACTGACTGATTTCGCACACATAGTGCTCGATTGAAGAACTTGCACACATAGTGCCTCAACTACTGATCTGGCACACATAGTGCTCGGTTGAAGAGCTTGCACACACAGTGCCTCATAATTCCAGCACGAATGCCTTCGAGGTTTAGCACGGATATATCACTAGCACGAATGCTTTTCGGAACTTAGCCCGGATATGTCACTAGCACGAATGCTCTTCGGAACTTAGCCCGGATATATCACTAGCACGAATGCTCTTCGGAACTTAGCCCGGATATATCACTAGCACGAATGCTCTTCGGAACTTAGCCCGGATACATCACTAGCACGAATGCTCTTCGGAACTTAGCCCGGATATAAATAACTCTCAATTCTCATGTATATATACATATATATAACAATGCACATTAGTATATCATTTACATTACTTGAATACAAACACAACATGCTTATCGACCATTCAACTTTCAGTTCCATAGCCACATACAAAGATCACATTTATAGTCATAACACTCTTTCAAAATTGCATCACTTATACCCTTATAATTCAATCCAAATCAAAATTCAAATACGAGTACATGATACGTACCTGATCAACTTAATAATTCGAGTATGTCCAAGTGAAGTTATATCGCAAATTCTCATAGTCAGAAGCTTGCTACAGCTCGATCGGGATCAAGATTCATTACAATACAACAAACACATTTTAATAGTCAAAAATCATCACACTATCATTTTATCACTTTATGGCATGTATAAATAGACTCACGCGTGTTACGTTAGTCCTAGAATCGACTAAACCGTAGCTCTGGTACCAATAAAATTGTAACGCCCCGTACCCGAGACCATTGCCGGAGTCGAACACGAGGTGTTAACAGACTTATTTCATTTATTTACACAGTTCATTTTAAAATTTCCAGACAAGCTGGTTAACTGCATCACAGTCACTTTAAAAATCATATCTCGAGTTCCAAAACTCGAAAACTGATTCCGTAAATTTTCCCTGAAACTAGACTCATATATCCATCCACAAGTTTTCTTCTAGAATTTTTGGTCGGGCCAATTAGTACAGTTTATTAGTTAAAATCTCCCCTGTTACAGGGTTCGACTACTCTGACCTTCATGCATTACGACTTAGATATCTCCCTGTACAGGGCTTCAATACTTATTCTGTTTGTTTCTAAAGAAACTAGACTCGAAAAGGAATCTGTACATATAGGGCATGACTTCCAATTATCTCTGGTTAATTTATAGTGAATTTCCAAAGTCAGAACAGGGGATCCAGAAATCGCTCAGGACCTATTTCACGAAAACTTAAACATCTCATAAAATACGGCTCATATGATCGTTTCGTTACTTTCATATGAAAATAGATTCATCAAGGTTCGATTACATAATTTATTCACTATTTAATTCCATTCATACTATTTTTAGTGATTTTTCAAACATACAACACTGCTGCTGTCAGCATCTATTTTAAGGCAAATTTCACCTATTTCATAGTTTCCTTGTCACTTAATAACCATACCATAAGACCATGATGTTATACTTCAAAATATACGAGCCATTTTCGCATGGCTATACGAATATACATTACAAATGGGTACTCAATTAACAACAAGGGTCAGCCCTATACATGCCATTTTCAAACTGAACTAAAAGAGTACCAAAAGTGGTTTAGATAGTGTGGACGACTTCGACTTTGACACTCCCGAGTCCGATAGCTGACAAACCAAAATCTATAAAACAGAGAATCAGAGAAACGAAATAAGCATTTAATGCTTAGTAAGCCTTAAGCAAAACAACACTCTATATATTAACATAACTTTGAATATCTATCAACTCAAATATCCAACTTAATTCCATGCGTTCGTAATATTATACAAATACAATTTGATAACTTCCATTAATGTGTATATATATATATTTATATATAATACATATCATGCCTTTATATTAAACACTTTCATTTTGGCCGGATATATTCATGTACATTATCAATAAACTTTCAATTTCAAAGTTATAAACTCTTGCATCACAAGTTATTTAATTATATTCCTACCATCGCCGAATTTACTTGTATAAAATATAATCATAATTCAATTAATCACATGCTCATAAACATTTAAGACTTAATTCCGCAAATGTTTCAATTTTTCTTTTCATCTCATGAAATTTGCACTATAATTTCAATAACTAATTCACAGTATAACACAAACATAAACTTGCTAAAACATACCTATTCCCTTTAGCTTATTGTTCATATTCATAAAACACTTCAGCATCAAAACTCTTTAACGTCAATTCCTTATAACTCACCGGCTTTAAGCCTGTTAAGTATCAATCTGAATTCATAACAGCACACAGCCTACTGGCCTGTAGTTTGAATTAATAATTTTAACATTTCAAAATAAACATATTTTATCAATGACGTTATACTTTTACTCAATCATATACTATTATCGAATGTTCAATCCCCAACTTTACATCACATAAATGTTTACCTATGTAATCATTTATACCATCTCATTTATATCATCACATAAATGTTTACCCAGGGGCCGAATACAAAGAAATAGTAAACGTTCAATGTCATCTTTAGTTTAATTTTAATATAACATCCCGTTAACTGAATTTGCACATATATAACTAAGACCGCATGTTCATGTGGCCAAAATTAACATATTATATTTAACTTCTAAAGCCAAATAGTTATTAAATCTAGTTCACATACATTCAAGTATATAAATTCATGTAATACCATATATTTTCACATACATAAATTAGCTACATAACCAAATACACATTATCACATATACATACAATTAAGACTCATTCAATACTATTCACAAGGCCCAATATACTTAACTAGTTCACATAATAATCTTTACATTGAGTAAATATCAAACTGGTTCATACCTGCCATTCAGCTATATACATGCTAACTATATTACTTTCAATTTATACTTACCATTCGGCCATACAAACATATCTCAATCTTACTTTCATTTCATAGTAGCCAAATTAAACATTAACGACGTACTTTAATCCAATTGAGTTAACTTGACCGAGTACTCAAAGTCAATTATACCATCATATAATTACTTACATATGTGGCCAAGTATATACAATTCACCATATATATATACATATATTTATACGATATATCCTTACATGAAATTCAATCCTTTAATTAAATGAAACACTTCATATGACCGAATATGCAATTTCTATTCAATTCCCCACATAAACAAATATATCAACTCAATATAGGCTTATATGTTTCACCAATTCAATATAACTTACCTTCAATTGGATATACCAAATCAATATCATTTAAATCATAGCCATCATTCAATCATAAATTACATACAAAAATTCTCATAACTATTCACATGCGTACCTTATTACGAATTAATAACAATTTAACTCATACTTGGCTTTACACTCATTTTTAACTTGTTCAATAACACATCAATTCTTAGTCACTAAAAATCATACCAGTATGTAGCCTGCTAGAATTATAACCTGAATCATATCACCGGCAATATGCCTGCTAGGCTTTTAGCCCGATGTTGCCATCATTCACTACTTAGCTCATTGCTAAGATTACACATAGTATGAGTCGTAACACAACTACTTTGATACACATCAATTTCATCAATCCTTTCATTTAAAAATACCTTCGGCACCTTGTCTCAATGTCTATTTCAATTCAAAAAGTATAACTACATTCGGCTCAATTTATTTATTCCAAACACACATGCAGCATATTATATTTCTATGTCTATTTCGGATTAATAATTTAGCCACATTCGGCTCTAATCATTTCTCCAAACATATATCCATCACATTATATTTATACATCTATATATTCGAGCATTTTACCTTACTATGTTTATTCAAATTCCAAGCATACCGAATTGAATTTAAATTACTTACGAACTTACCTCGACAATTTCGTACAATAGTGTCGACTACTCGGCTAACTTCGCCTTTCTCGAGCCAAATCTCGGTTCTTTGGGTCTTGAGCTTGAATAAAAGTAAATCAACTATTTAATCGATCAATTGATCCACTTAACATTCCCCTATAGATTATATATATATAAAATAACACAACTTAAAATTAATTCTCATAACAGCCCCCTTTATAAAATTCGGACATTAACAATTAAGCCTTAACATCCTTAACATGTAATTACTCAACATTTTATCTATTTCACTTCATCCGAATATTCCTTAGTATTTTCAAGTCCTTACAAATTAATCTAAGTTCATGCAAAATAACAAGAACTAAATTTGTCAAAGATACTCTTAACCGAATGCCATCTCTTCACATACAAGTCACTTATAATTATAGATTCATAAATTTCTCTCCTTAATTAAGACAAACAACCAAATTTGATTCAATTTTCTCTATGACCGAATGCACATACCTCAACCGAAATCAAAATTTCAATATGGGCTTTAAGACTAATTAAAAAAGGATCACACATCTATTAAAAATTAACAAAAACTACATGAAATTTACCTTAAATTTTTAGCTTGCTATATTGCCGAAATCCTCAAAGCATATTTCTTCTTTCTTTCTCAAACATTCGGCAAGAACAAGGCAAGGATGTATAGCTTTCTTTTTCTTTTTTTTCTAATACTTATTTCCTATTATAAAACCATGTAGTCATTATAATATTAATACAAAATGCATATATTTTGTATCCCATACCATCATGGCCGGCCACTTCCTCTAAAGTGGGGAATTTGACATGCAAGTCTACTTTTTTTCCACCATGCATTATTTGCCCACTACCATTTAACCTATCACATTTCCAAAGTTTCACACATAAGTCCTTTCTAATTAATTTCACATTTAAAAGACAAAATCAAATCATGAAATTTTCACACATACACTTTCACTTATAACAGGCATAAAATATTACATTTAATTATTCTTGTGACTCGATTTTGTGGTCCCGAAACCACTTCTCGACTAGAGTCAAATTAGGGCTGTCACAATCTGAGTCCTGTATTATGAGATAATTAATTTTTAGTGAAGAGGGGTTAAAACTGTCAAACAGCGAAAAAAGGTAACTTTAAGGAATAAACTGTACTGATTGGCTAAACCAAAAGTTCTGAAAAATTTTATAGTAAGAAGATATGTGAGTCTAGTTTCAGGAAAATTATCAAACATAATTTGGAGTTCTGTAACCCCAGATATAAATAATTTAGTGACTGTGACTCGAGAAAACAGCTTGACTGGAACATGAGTGAAAGTGCAAATAAGGTTGTATTACCATGAGAAGCAAGTTGATAAATTGCTTATTAATTTCATACGGTCTTACTAAGATATAAATCTTACTCCCTTCCTTTCCTTTCCTTTATTATTTTTAGGATAGCTCGGGGTTGGAGATCGTTAGAGGCAGCATCACACTATCAAGTGTCTATCTTTGGAATAATGAAGCATGTATTAGAAATTTCAAGTGAGTGGCATGTATAGGGATCTAGTTGATTGACATGTATTATTTTGCTTTGGCCAAATGTGTTGGCTTATATTGAGTTATATGTATATGGCCATGAGATGTGGCTCATATTGATTATGGCTTGTAAGCCTAGCTATTCATGTCATGTCTAATGTTTATAATGTGATTATGTTTGTTTGTCATGCATGGTTAGTAATATGACATGTGTGGGATGTATGCTCTATGACCAACTGAGGTGGTCATAGCCACATAGTAATTTCATGTTATAAACACAATGTGATAATGATTGAACATAAGTGCTTGATGAATAAGTTGGTAACCATAGTATAATGATAAAACTGGTCATCAAAATGACAAGTCTTATGAATGTGAAATCAAGAGTCTAGACTTGGTATTGCATGAGTAGATGCATTACTTGTAAGAGGACATGTTAATGTTAAGGATGTGTCTTAATAAAGAGTGTTTAATCACTAAAACAATTCCATGATTTGCGATTTTGATGTGCATAAGGTTGTAAAATATTATGGTTAACAAGAATGCATGGAAAATAGCCTAAGTGTTGGCCACACGGGCTGAGACGCGGTCATGTGTCTCAACTGTGTAAGAGACACGGCCTGGAGACACGGGCGTGTGGCTCGGCCGTGTGGTTCGATGTGCATGCTGACATCATAAACAGAGAGTTACACGGCCTGAGGATACGGGTGTGCCAAAGGCACACGGGCATGTCCCTATGTCCACACGGGCGTGTGACCCTATTTCATGGGAAAATTTTCTAAGTTTTCCTAAAAGTTCTTAAAGTTCTCAGTTTAGTCCCGAAGCGATTTTGATGAATGTTTTGGGCTTCGTAGACCCAAATAAGGGACGACATGCATGTGTTTGAAAGGCTTTGAATTAAAAGAGATTTTATGGCCTGATTTTTGATTGAATGTGTATGTTTAAGTCCGTTAATGCTTCGTACCCTGTTTCAGCGTCGGACATGGGTAAGGGGTGTTATATTTGGTGGTATCAGAGCATGGTTCTTTGACTAACCTAGCACATGTAAGAGTCTAGCTATACATGCCACAAGTTTTTGATAGTGTGATGTCTCTCGGCGCGAATGAGAACTATCTTGTGTGGGTAAGGTACTCCCCAACTGAGCTACACCTAATCACGTAGATAATGATGCTAAAGTATTCAATAAAGTGCAGTTATGAATAGTTGAAACTCAGAAAGGTACGAACAAGAATTCGTGAAATGTATATGTACATGGTATAATGAGCTTATCTATGATTGATTGATAATCTCATGGTGTACATCATTGATTTGTTAGAGTGAATACATGTGTTTAGATAACTTACTAAAAATATAGGTAGAAAGAATGTTCATGTATACTTATTTGAATGAATATGGTTGGCAAATTCACATAGTCTGATTAAATGTGTTAAATTATTTGGATTGATTTACATGATTGTAATGATATGTCTAAATGAAGGTGTACAGGGTAAAAGAATAGATTGTGATAAACTTAACCATGTTTGTTGGCCTTTGTATGATATCATGTGAATGGCTTGTATGATCAAATGAATAGATTAGTAAAGTTATCCAGAAAACATGGAATGCATGCATAAGTATACTGGTTTAAATGAGATAACTGGAAAGTGAGCATAAAATCAATATGTATGTTAGTTTATCATAAATGAATGACATGATTGTGCTGATGTTGCCATGATGATGAAAATTGTGTTACATGCATATGTATATGAGAGTCGAGTCAGGAGCCCTACAACCCCCTTCCCCTTACCAAAGTGATGTTCTATAATGGGATTTCTCGAGATTTGTGATGAACAAGTTTCCGGATGAGAAACCAAAGAATTCAGTGACAGAATGGTTATAAGCACGATTAGTAATTGAGAATGAGTTGATAAGTACATATAGAGCTAGAAAGATATCGGATTGACTGAAAGATTATTTAATTTTCACGATATCACAGTTAGTAAAAAGGTTAACTTTGGAAATCGATCTATTCTAAAAATATGTCGGGAAATAATATTTGAAATATGAAATGTCCGATACGGTAATTACAGTGAGCAGATTATCACTGCCTCTCTTGAAATATAGTATGCAATCAATTATCTGCGGAAAGGTTATTGAGACTATCTATTTTCTGATGAATTTTTTTAATACGGAAATGTTCCCTGATCTTGATGATAGATAAAGGCATTGACAGTCTAATTGGTACATAATCTACATGATCCTATTTCTTTCTAGTATTCTGTTACCTTCCGTCTGTTGGGAATTGATGAAAAGGGGTGCATATGATGCTATGATTCGGCTTCTGCTAATAGTTAATTTGTCCAATATGTATATGGGAAGGTATGTCATTCTTGTTACATCTATCTTTGGTGGTCACAATGATATTTTCTTCTGGATTTATTTTCTCTAAGGAACCATTGAGGTCTCTCATATTTTCTTATGAATTTTGTCCTTGATTTTTCGATACGGTATCGTGATTGGATTTTCTTGTTTTAGATTTCTTTATGTTGTATTTTTATATTCTAGATTTCTCCATTATGGATTTCCTTATCGTGAATTCTTGGTCATCTTTATCTTTATCACTTGTTGAACATGGCTTATAGTTAAAGTATGACCTTTAGCTTGCGGTATATATATATATCAAGTATGACTGTTTTTCTGATTTGATTATGGTAATTGGATGATCTTAGTAATTGGAGTTCTTAAATTTTCGTATGAGGATTTAACATTAGCAAAGTTTGGACAGATGGAAATATTGTTAGCCGAAGCATTTGAATTGATTTAGTATGCATTGGACAAAGACTTCTTGATTTTCAGTGATAGTTATTGTACGATCTTTGAGAAGAGCAAAATGCAGCGGTAAACATTTGGGCAGAAAATCTAGAACTTATATAGAGATTTCGCAAGAAAACTTACAGGAGTAATGTATTAGCGATCGAGTTTGGAACTCGACATCGTTGATCCTTGGGTACGAATACTTGAAATGTTGAAAGTTTAAGAAATGTATATCAAGTGTCATTAGAATTATCTTCGCCCATGTTGGAAATGGAATGGAAATGGGAAGAAGCTACTATGGATTTCATGTCTGATTTATTTCTGTCACTAAAAGAGAAAAATGTTATGTGGGTTATTGTTAAATGTCTGATAAGATATGTAAATCATGATAGTATGTACTGAATTTTCGCTCATCAAGTTTGAGGAATTTCGTGTCTTTATGATTGTTGGATATTTTAAATTTTAGTCTCCATTAATCGGATTGAGGATCCGGGTTCTATATCATGAATTCTTGGGAAAGCAAGAGGAGGCTTTGGAATTAAAGGTAACTGAGAGTTGAATTGGCAAAAAAAAATTAGACTTTGAGAAATTATAGAGAGTATGATACCGAGATGAACCAACCAGTTTCACTATTCGAATTTGAAAAGATTCAAGTATGTGTATATATGTGATATGATGGCATAAATGGGACCTTTGTGTATATGAACTCTCAGGTAGAGGTTGAAATTCAACCGAGGTACGGTATAGTAATGAACCACTTATGATACTGATATGGGAAAGTAAAGAGATAAGTATTAGAGACACAGTAGAGTGAAAGTTCTTTAACAATGATTATGGGAAAGATAAGTTTATGTGAATACCAAAAACACTTTTCCGGAACATCTCGAAATAAGGCTTAGTCAGAATAGTGGTTTCAGAACCACAAATCTGAGGTTAAAAAATTATTTTAATATTATTTTATGTGTTATAGCATGACTATATAAGTGCATGAAAATTTTGGTGAATTAATTTTGGCATTTGAGTACTTAATCGCGAAAAATGACTAAATCGCATAAAGGGCAAAAGTTTTGTTTTAATAGTCAAAGGTGTCAAATTGCTAGAGAACCTTAATTGGGGGTCTTTAAAGTGAAGTTAGGCCATTAAATAAGTGATGGCCGGCCATAGGGAGAGCAAAAGAGTTGAAAAGTCAAAATTTGGTATGGTTAGTATTTGATGACATAGGCAAACACTAATAAAATAAAACAAAAGTAGCCACTCTTCTTCTCCATCTTTCTTCACCAAAAATACCAACAAAAATCTGGGTTTGGAAGCTTGAAATTTTAGCAAACTCTTCACCCTCACAAATTAAGGAAATCGATATTCGGGCTTAAATTGAGAATATACAAGGTTATGACTAATGGTAAAATTGTTGTTTTCGTATTCGAGGTAAGTTCGTATGACTAAATAAGCATGTTATCCATTTTATTGGTAATATACTTGAATCTATCTTGCTTCGGTTATATTGAATTATATGTTGATGACATTGAGTATGATGAAAGTGATGCCAAAAGTTAATAACATTCACGTGATGGTAGAACACATTAGAAATTTAATGGAATATGATATCCCATAGAAACGAGTAAGTCGTATGTAAATAATATAACCACATCGTTATTACACGTATTTGAATAGATATAGCATAAATTGTTTGATTGTGGAAATGATCATGTATGTTGAGAATTGATGTAGAGGAACCTCCCGGTTGAACCTTAAGAATAAACGAATATTCATGCCATGAAATTTGGGCAATATGTTTATGAAATGCCAGTGTAAGACATGTCTGGGACATGCATCGGCTACGAGATGTGTCAGTATAAGACTATGTCTAGGACATGGTATCGGCACAGATATGTGAGAGCTAGTGTAAGACCATGTTTGGGACATGGCATCGACTTAATGGATGAGACAGTGTAAGATCATGTCTGGGACATAGCATCGGTATTATACCCTATGTTTAAGGCTTAGTGAATATCCGATAGCTTTCCAAATGGTTCAACGGTGAGAGTTGCAAGTTAAGCTAAATGAGAAATGTTATGACCATATTGTGAGTGGTACAGGTACTTACATGACTTTGATGAGATGTGAATTCAGTTCATGTTATATGATTAGTAAGGAATGAATATGAGCATGTTGAGTAACACAGGTATGTATGCCAAGCTCATGAGAAATGATTTCAGTTTATGATGCACATTTAGTAAAGATGTAAATAGGTAATTCATGCTTATGAGAATGATTTTGTGATGACCTTTTGATTATAGGTCTATACTTATGATGTATGGATATGTAATCTTTCCAATGTGGTGAAAATGAATTAATATCGTGTGATAAACATAGTATCGTTAATTTACACTAAAATAGTTTTGGACAGCAGCCATAGTTCGACTTTAAAAATCCACCAAAAATTGTGGAAATTGAGTTAGAGGCTGAATAAAATATGAAATTAAATCCTAATGAGTCTAGTTTCACATTGAAGAAATGGTATAAGCAAAAGAGTTTCATAGTATGAAATATTTTAATTTTTGTGAGACAGAGTTAGAATGACTTTAAAATCCCCTGTTCTGAGAAAATCATTGAAAATTCTAAAAAAAATAGTTACGAGTTATAATTTATATGCTTGGAATTTTTAATGAGCCTGTTTTTAAGAGAAATAGATGGGAACATCATTTGAGTCCCGTATTATGATATAATTAGTTTTTAGTGAAGAGGGGACAGAACTGCCAGACAATGAAAAAAAGGTAACTTTAAGGAATAAACTGTACTAATTAGCTAAACAAAAAATTCTGAAAATTTTATGGTAAGAAGATATGTGAGTCTAGTTTCAGGGATAATTATCGAACTTAATTTGGAGTTCCGTAGCCCCAGATATAAATAATTTAGTGACTGTGACTCGAGAAAACAGCTTGACTGGAACATGAGTGAAAGTGCAAATAAGGTTGTATTACCATGAGAAGCAAGTTGATAAATTGCTTATTATTTTAATACAGTCTTACTAAGCTATAAAGATTACTTCATTCATTTCCATTCCTTTACTGTTTTTAGGTTAGCTCGGGGTTGGAGATCGTCAGAGGCAGCATCACACTATCAAGTGTCTATCTTTGGAATAATGAAGCATGTATTAGAAATTTCAAGTGAGTGGCATGTATAGGGATCTAGTTGATTAACATGTATTATTTTGCTTTGGCCAAATGTGTTGGCTTATATTGAGTTATATGTATATGGCCATGAGATGTGGCTCATATTGATTATGGCTTGTAAGCCTAGCTATTCATGTCATGTCTAATGTTTATAATGTGATTATGTTTGCTTGCCATGCACGGTTAGTAATATGACATGTGTGTGGGATGTATGCTCTATGACCAACTGAGGTGGTCATAGCCATATAGTAATTGCACATTATAAACACAACGTGATAATGATTGAACATGAGTGCTTGATGAATAAGTTGGTAACCATAGTATAATGATAAAAGTGGTCATCAAAATGACAAGTCTTATGAATGTGAAATCAGGAGTCTAGGCTTGGTATTGCATGAGTAGATGCATTACTTGTAAGAGGACATGTTAATGTTAAGGATGTGTCTTAATAAAAAGTGTGTAATCACTAAAATGATGCCATGATTTTCGATTTTGATGTGCATAAGGTTGTAAAAGATTATGGGTAACATGAAGGCTTGGAAAATAGCCTAAGTGTTGGCCACAAGGGCTGAGACACGGCCGTGTGTCTCAACCGTGTGAGGGACACGGCCTGGAGACACAAGCATGTGGCCTGGCTGTGTGGTTCGATGTGCATGCTGACGTTATAAACTGAGAGTTACACGGCCTGAGGACACAGGCGTGCCAAAGGCACATGGGCGTGTGACCCTGTTTCATGGGAAAATTTTCTAAGTTTTCTAAAACTTCTTAAAGTTCTCGATTTAGTCCCGAATTGATTCCGATAAATGTTTTGGGCTTCGTAGACCCATATAAGGGATGACATGCATGTGTTTGAAAGGTTTTTAATTAAAAGAGATTTTATAGCCCAGTTTTTGCATGAATGTTTATGTTTAAGTCCGTTAATGCCTCGTACCCTGTTCCAGTGTCGAACATGGGTAAGGGGTGTTACATTCACTTTTTAGAATTGAGTTACACGCCACCCCCAAAAAATATGCATGTTAAAAAACAAAAATAGACGAAGCTCATTGTAGAGAATGCTTCTTCTGGCCTAGTCCCTTCAACAAGCCTATAACAAAGATCACTTGGAAGGAGGGAAAGAAAAGGGGTAAGTTCAAAGAACTTATTGAGTTCCAGCAAAGAAAACTCAATACTTAAATAAGAATAGATTTACATTGCAAGCTCATAACACAGACTATTGCATTAGGCTCTATATGCCGAGACATACAGGCGTACACTCTTATCTCGTTGGCGAATAGTTAACCTTGGCGTATAACCTTCCTGGCATACTTACATAGTTGGCGCATACGATCTGTCATAATATTGAGCGTACACTTATATCCTTTCCTCCACATTGCACTATAACTTTAACAGAACTGTTACATTTCCATTAACATAGTCTTTTCTCATAAATACCTTTGGTATCACAACCTCTCTTCAGGCAAACTCAAACTTGCTTTCAGAACTTACTAGGGTGGATTCATTATATCAATTATCATCTCTTGACGAATTCATTAGGATCTCGACGCATCAGCTAGAATCAGAACATGCTTTCTTAATCATTAATCTTTCTTTTCATCTCAACCGATATATGTATTACACAAACATACACAGTATCATATTAGGTTATTCCTTTCAATACATACATATCATATAACACTTAATGAGACATATTAACTTACTCTCTCATAATCTTCCTTGGGTTAAACCTCAGATTTCACACATCAAAATAGATCTTTTCATATCATTTCATTTCGAACACCTGTGTGTTCTTGTGAGTACAGGGTGCTTTGCCATAGTTAATAACTAACATGTCCTACCTTAGGCAGCACTTATAACTTTAGGTTGGTTAGCAACTAGGATGCCTTACCAAAACCTAACACTCACGCCAACTAGTTAGTAACTAACATACCCTACCAGTGGCCACCAAACTGTTTAACAACTAATATGTCCTACTAGTGGCCTGTATCCCCATCTGGTTAGCAACTAGCATGTCTTACCAATGGTCTCAAATATCTGTAATTCTGGTTTGCAGTTAAAATGCCCTACCAGTGGCTCATCCGGATACCGAGTTTATACTCCTAAGGAAGTCATTTTTGTTTCATGCCATGATCATGCACACGTATGCACATACAGACAATTATACATAACAGATTTCTAGAGTTCAAAGTTCATGTTCTCATTTGGACTCTATCTATGACATCCAAACTTTAATGCTACACAAGATAGAATACAACATAAAAATTAATCAAATTTTCTGGATACTTACATATGATCTTAAAGAAGTTAGCTATTTTATCTTTATTGTTGCATGCACAACTCTTTTTTTCTAATCGATCAATCTTTGCTTCTTCTCCAACAATGAACTCTTAACATGATTTTAAAGTATAACAAACTAAAAGAAAAAAGAAGGAAAAACCCTCGCTACAAAGGTTTTCACTGATATTTATATATCACAGCTTTCACACTCAGGGCTAACACGTGGCTAACATGCAAAGCTAACTCAATTTCTATCATGGCAAATATAATCATTACAGGTCATAATACATAAAAAAATAACCATAAAAATTTTGTACATTTCTAATTGGATCTTAGCTAAAATTTAACAAGAGTTGAAAAGAAATCACACGTGCACAAACAAACAATATTCAGATCCACAATTCCACAATCCTTTACGAGCGTATATAATAGAAGATGTAAACATAGAGACTTTCAAAAAGAAACACTAATTGGAGGGTTCCTCACCATGACCACCCCAGACCATAAAAATTAAAACTTAAAATTCACCAAAAAGCAAATGATAACAGAATTATAAATCATATAATCCACCACTCATGGTGCACAACTTATACAAATACTACACTGGCGTATACAACATAAACTAGTCTTACCTTGACATAAATCTTAACTAACTTCTAGCCTATACAAATCATCAACTAGACTACGCCACGCACGGTATTACATAAAATATTTATCCCAAATAGATTAAGGGTATCCTATAAGGGTAATACACTTATGAAAAGGTCATTAGATGAGTACAAATTGAGTAGCTTTTGTAATGGTATGTAATTAGGGAGAGCTCTGTCACAATACTATAGTAGAATGACTTTGTTACTAAATGAGTTTATAATTAATAGGCAAAAAGATTGAACTTAATTATAAATTATTTGAGCTCTAATTATATATGTCCAATCAATCCCTCTGCTAGCTCGATGAAACTAGAATAATTGCTTAAAGAATCAAATGAATAAAAATGGTTGGAAATGATAAAGTTAGTGAAATGAGTCACATTCAAAAATAAATGTTTTTTTTCACTAAGTATAGAAACTGTAACACCCCTAACCTGTGTTGCCGGAACAGGGTTACAGAGCATTATTGGGACATTCAATCACATTTTACTGATAAATCATGCAAGTTACAATTCAGATTCCGAAATCATTTGAAATGTCCCTTAAATGGACCCTCAAGGCCCAATACGAGCATTAGAATTGAGTTGGGACTTAATCGGAAACTCTAAGAATTTTTCACGAAATTACAAAAATTTCCAAGGTGTAGGGTTCACACGCCCGTGTGGTCCAAGGGACAAGCCTGTGTGACCCTAGAACATGCCCGTACTGTAGGCCGTGTTTGACCTCATGTAACTCTCTGACTTGTGCACACGGTCATGCCACACGCCCGTGTGCTAGGCCGTGTGGTTAATTAATTCAATTTGAAATTAGGTGCAGGTTTCACACGGCCAAGACACACGCTTGTATTCTAGGTTGTGTAGCACACATGATTGCAACACACGCTCGTGTGCTCAATTTTGAGCATTCTATTTCTCAAAACTAAGGTCCAGGGGATACACGGCCTAACTACATGCCTACGTACTCAGCCGTGTGTCACACACGGCCTAGACACAAGCCCATGTGTCTACCCATATGGACAAAATAAAGCCATTTCCTAGCCTAATTTGTCACCCAAATTCACCATTTTCCTGCACCCAAAACATACCAAGTGCAATCCAACCATTTCAAGCATTCAAATCAAGCAAATTCCATCATTCATCATAGCATATCATTGCATGCATACATGTTCATAATCTTGCCTTAGTTCAAACCATGTGTTAAACATGATTTTGATTAGCAACTTAACATATATATAGCTATCATAATTTAACATTACAAATATATTAAAACAACCTACTACTAGCCATTCCAATGGCTAGATTACAAGCATCGTTTACATTTACATGCCAATATGGCCAATATAACCTATACATGCCATTACAACCATAATTGATTTACCATATTGTGCCGATATGGGCCGATAGATAGTGTGAATGATCTCAGCTAAGCTTCCAATTTACTATAAAATAGGGTAATAAAACTAAGTAAGCATAAAATGCTTAGTAAGTTCGTATAACATGGTACTTAACTTACCATTCATTCTATTTTGAGGTAACTATGTAAGGTACATTCATTCAATTTGACCTCAAGCCCTACACATATTCTCATTTCCCTTGTTAGTCATATATTCCATAATAACATCAAAAACATTTATGGGCTCAACAACAATCAAGTTTCCAAGCACATATGCTTTCCACAACATGTATCCATTCAACATGCATAATTCAACTCAATATTACAAATATAATTTCATACTAGCTCATTTTGAGTTCAAATCGTTTCATATCAGAACTTTACTTATATTACTCAAAATATCAAGGTCACGATTAGTACACTCAAGGTGTACAATTCTAGAATCAAGGATGAACATATATTCATCAAATAGAGTCCATGTACAAATATCATCATCTCATGCTTTCATATATCATTTGTCATGTACCATCATTTTCTTGTATTTCAGACGGATATGTGTAATAACTTATTTTATCATTCATATCTTCTCATGTCTGGAATTGTCACTCGTTGAATTTATTCGAAATATCAATGGATACGTAGGTAATACTCTTGAGATGTACAAATCAGGATCCATCACTTCAAGTCCAATGGTACCCATAAGGTACTATATCAGAGAATGCACTCTCGAGCCACACATGTATACAACAGGATTACCAGTCCAAGTTAAATCCTTTTTATGACATATGCTCGAAGGAGCTTGATCTGGATTACCCGTCTGGGCTAAATCCAATCTATAACATATGCTTGAGAGGACTTATATCAGGATTACCCGTTCGGGCTAAATCCTTTCATAAATGAGCTCAATAGGATTACTCATCCGAGCCAAATCCTGTCAGTAACAAATGTAGGACCTCATTCATTTAGGGAAATTACATTTATCCATTGATTCTTCTTTTATTCAAACGAGATTTAACATTTTTCAAGCATTAACAAGCATGAGATTATTTCATACATCTAAATCATACATATAATTCAAATAGACACATTCCACATTCATTTCAAGCATATAAGTAACATTTTTATCATTTACCATTTATCGGGCATTATTATTGATCAGGCACTTTCATTTATCAAGATATAACGAGTATGTAATCATTTCACATATTTATGACATTTATACAATTCACAAACACAACATTAAATTCAAGCATAAAAACATATACAATTTAGTTACACGAACTTACCTCAACAATGTTTGTGTACGTAAAATCTACTAATCCGACATTTTCCTCTTTCCTCGTTCTAGGTCCGAATTTGGTCTATCCGGATCTATACGAGTAATTTAACATCAATTTATCAATTTTCACATTCAAGTGGACTTAATTTTTATCCTAGGAAAAATTACCATTTTGCCCCTAACTTTTCCATAAATTCCCATTTTGTCCCTAGGCTTGGAAAATAAAATTTTTGCAATTTATTCCCTATTCCAAGCCTAACCAAAATCCCATTACTAAATTTACAAATATGTATTCACAATTTTATAATCTTTTCATCAAATTTCACAACTTTACATTTTAGTCCCTAAATTATGCTTTCATCAAAAATCACTTTATAAAAGTTGTTTATCTATCAACAACCTTTCATTTTGTACCATAAATTTCATATTTCCAGCATATTCATCCATGACCCAAATTTCATACTTTGATAAATTTTCAAATTAATCCCCCAAATAGATAGATTAGACTATCACAGTTTCAAAAATATAAAATTACTAAAAACGGGGCTTGGTTACTTACCCAAATAAGCTTGATAAGTTTTCTTCCTCTCTCCTAGGGTTCCATAGAAATATTTGGGGAAGATAATAGGAAATTGTTTTCTTTTTCATTTAATTAAGTTGTCATTTAATAACTTTCATCTTCCCAATTTAGTCCTTAGCCTTTTTTTATTTTTCCATGGATAAGTCATACCAAAACATCTACATACCTTTTTTAATGGTCTAATTACCATATAAGGACCTTAAGTTATGAATTACATAGCTATTTGATCCTTTTAGCTACTAGAATCCAACTTTTGCATTTTATGCGATTTGGTCCTTCCCGTAATTAAACACTTAATCAATAAAATTTTCTTATCAAAATTTTCACATGACATGTCTATCATAATACGGACTATATAATAAAATAAAAATAAATTTTATTTTTTTGGCTTGGATTTGTGGTCCCGAGACCACTGTTTCGATTTCACCGAAATTGGGCTGTTACAGAAACGACTTGAGAATTAATTTAATTTTTTCAAATTATTATTTAATTAAATAATTTAAGTTTGAAAATAGAATTAAATTAATTAGTCATTGTGAATCTGTCAAATACGAAAATTAAATATATTTTCTCACATATTGTTTTATGGTAAAGTTTTCACGACTTTAATGGTATTAGAATTAGATTGAGAAAATTATTTAATTTAAAAATTAATTTTTCAATTAAATTAATCAATAAATAATATTTATTTTACGAAAGAGAAAAACATGTATTGGTTTAGATTACTATAAAGTGATGTGTTAAAAGCTCAGGAAGCACATATAATTGGACCCAATACAAGAGAGGTCTAATCTCCCCTTATATTATATATGAATGGCAACAATTTAATTAGGGAGTGCTACCCCCTCTTCTAGTTAAACTAGAAGGCTAATTTTTCTATTAAATAAGTATTATCTGTGTTATAATGGTTTCAACCAAAATTCTCATATCTTTTCCTATAAATAGATGGCACTGCTAGATCTATTAACAACAATTCATACAAGTTTTCAATATTGTTATTCTGCTAAAAAATAGTGAGAATTTATTTTCTAAGTATAAATTATATTTTCTAGAAATAACAATTTTTTCAGTTTCTACTAAGAAAGAATTGCTTTCCTATAAATTTTTTTGGTTCTGTGTTTGATTCGTGATTGTTCGAGTCCACACTCAAAGCAATTTGTGGTATAAGAATGGTGGAGAAGGCCATTCAGTTGAAAGCTGGGAACGTCTAAGATTCGTCTTACACAAAGCACATGTATTTTTCAGTAAAAAGTTTATTGCCATAAATATCACAAATTAGCTCGATTTTCAAAATTTTATTTTTTAGTTGTGACAAAAAATCTTTTTTTAAACTAGATTTTTCCAATAGTTAATAATTAGAGTTTGGACTGTTTGGTCGTAGTAGTTCCTTCATGTGTAGTTTCTAAACTTGTTTGGGCTTGTCGAACAATTAAGCATCTGGATATCCTCTTAATCCCTTGATGGTCTATACCAGTAAACATAACATTAAGTGCTTTTGAATTTGCATTGGCCAACTTACCTTCATTAGTTATTTAGATGATTTCAGACTTGGGAGTTTTAGCACCATTGGCATCGACAGTAGGAAGCCTTTGACTCGTTAACATTGCTTTCTAAGCTCTCTCATCCATTTTCTTAATAAATGCCCTTACTTCGACCTTTCAATAAGTGTAGTTGGAGTTATTAGGCATAAGAGGCCTTTAGATTGAGGTTATTTCCACCTATTAAGAAATCCAAGGATAGAATATTTAATTGGTATGTCAGATGTCTAACTCTAATATCAATTGAAAGTGCTAGATTACTTGTCAAATGTTAGTTAATTTGCAACTAGATGAATAATTGAAAGAGGAAAAAGTAGAGATGGATACAAGAATTGGTTATTTAGTTCAAAAACCTTCTTACAGGTTCATGCCTAGAGAGTGGTCCACAATGTATCAACAATACAAGACATAAGTTCAATTTACACACCATGTTGTTGTAACACCCCAAACCCGGTCGAGTAGGTTCGACCCAAATTTGACGAACTACATTAGCCATCACAGTGACTCTCCAGTAACTCCCAACCTAACCTCCAACACATCACTTACTTACAACGTATTTTATGATAAGTCATAGCATAGCAGCGGAATAATATCATACGTCGAATATAAAACATGTGAGCTTGTCAAACAAATAGATGAAGGGTTCACATGCAAGAGATAAACATGGTATTTAAGGTACGCTCTTTCAAAAAAATAATTACAAGTACATAGAAGCTATTATTAAGGTTCGTACCACAACTTAGGTTTGCATACATCATACATCATCAGTTCGACTAACAAAATAACATATGAGTTCGCTGTACAACAAAAAGTATGTGTTCACATAAAAAAAACATAGGTTCGCAAAATAACAATAGTTCACATGCCTTCTATGTTTGCACTTTAAAACAAAGCATCATAGATTCACATACAAATAGGCTTCGCAAACTAAGGGATATTCATGCATGGGTTTTCAGACTTAGGGTATGCTAAGTAGAAAGTTTAACGCTTCTAAGGGTTCACATGCATATAGGGGTCACAAAAAATAATTCTTCAAAATAAAGTGGCACGTATATGATATTAATACATATATTAGCAAAGTTGAAAGAAAACAACATGGTATGCATGAATGGAGAAATAAAGAAACATCAAAATTTTATTCATGCTGAGAAGAAATTAGTAACAAAGGTTTTACTTCATGGTTCACAAAATATTAAAAGAATAAACTTAAAATTCCAGGGAAATTGTCCCAATAATAGGATCAAAGAAATCTAAACCCACATAAATAAAACCCCATCGCCTATTTCCCAGGTTCGTCGATATCTATTTAGGGATCAGCCTCGCCTAGTCACCTACCTCGCCATTGCCATCAACGACCTACTTATTTGCAAAATAATAGAGGAGTGGATGAGTTTATTGCAAACTCAATGAATAATCAGGAATTGTCAGCGTATGCTCAAAATTACAGAGTTTAAAATAGAAAGAAGACTTAATCAGGAAAATTATATCGCATGCTAAGTTCGCTGTGAAGGCACGAGACCCAGTTCGCTGAACTTGCTTTTCATAAAATCATATCAGTTTGAAAATATTTTTTTATATACTTACTTAAAATCATACTTAAAAACTTAGCTTGTTCTTGTTTGAAAACATATATTATATAACATGAAACATGCTCACATACTTGTCTTATCAGAATGACTGAGAATCATAGATATGTTTTCGCCCTTGTCTTAACTTACTTGTGTTATCTGTTGGATATGAAATCTCCTTATAATGCCTCAAAATGACTCAAAGATTCCTTAACATGTCCCATAACTATAGCATATACTAAGCACTCTCTTGTACGACAACATGTCTCATTGAATGGAGCATAGCTCGAAATTCCCTTATCTCTCCACATGTCCTAGGTCCTCAACACCCAATTCATAGAACTTATTGATGAGTACTCACAATCCTTTGGTATACCAATATATTCAACATAAAAGCTTACAAAGGAGCTCTCACAGAAACTTATCACATAGAGCTTGATATAGAGCTCCCAAAAACATAGCTTATAAAATAGTACTTTTAAAACATGCTTGAAAACATAGGCTCGTATAGGAGCATGTGTAAAAAATATATTTAAAACATAGCTTAAAAACATATTAGTAAAACTGAGTCAAAAATTTGAAAACAAAATTTTATAGGAAAAGCTGACTCTTGGAACTTTTGTTTTAAAACAAGGTTCTTGAAAAACATAACAGTTTGAACAAGTTATGAACCTTGAGCATTCATACTGAAAAACATGATAGTTAGCACACTTATGGCAATTCTTAACCACTCACCCATAAAACTGAGAATTTAAATGAGTTTTGTTTTGCCTTTATTCTTGCTAGTAGATGGCCTGGCTGGTTCGCAATATATATAATCACACACGGATTACTTAAATAGACAAAACTTACGGAATTCACACATGCAAGCGAACCTAACTTTCTAGACAATCAACCCTAACAAGGCAGAAACTTACCTTAGTTGCTATGAACTTGGTTCAAAATAGAGACTTGACAATATACTACCTATAAGAGATTTTTCATGGAATTAGGGTTGTATTTATAGGCATTAAGTAACTTTGTGATCCTAGGATTCCCTACTTGACTTAGGAATCGTATTCGGTTTAGAATAAGGTTACTTGTATGAAAAGTATTCCTAGATACACAATATATGTATTTCCTAATTTGATTCTGACTCAACTTTGACTAACGAACCCCAGTTCGCAACTCAACTAGCGAACCCCAACTTGCCAAATAGACTAGAGAACACAAATTTCAATGAATCTAGCAAACCCCCTTACCATAATTTTTGGCACATATTATTTCACCAAATTTTGAGCAAACTCCTTACTGCAACTCTTTTGATGAACTTCTTATCGATTCTTCTAACGGGCATTAGTTCACCAAAACACTGGCAAACCCTTATTGAACTTCTTTTGGCGAGCCCCTAGTTCGTCGAAATGTTGGCGAACCCTTACTTGTGAGGTCAAAGCTTCTAGACCCGATCTCAGGGTTTTAGAGTTGTAACCTCACTCCTATAGATCAATTAAGATTATTCTTCCCAGTGAGGCTTTCGCCTTAATGACTCTTCCAATCATGCTGAATTCAGTCTCGTTGAGTGCTATGCAAGGAATGAAAAGGACTTCCTCTAATAATTTTCCCTCTTTTAATATTTCCACATATGCAAGGATTCTTGCAAACTCTTCTTCAAATTTGTTTAAATTTGTTCTTTATGTTGATGAATAAAATATTGAAGGTGTCCCTAATGATTTTAATATTGACATTATAGTTTCTCCTAATCTTACTAATATTGCTAATCTTGATAGAAACAATACAATTCCTGTGGTCAAGCTGGAACCTGAAGATGTCCTAAGTAAGATTAGCAATTATGTATTATTTGACTATTTTTAATATTTGTTAAATTTCCATTTCAGAAGTTAAATTATGTATTTGAAGTGTGCTTATGACCAATTAGGCAAAATCTTGCCTTTTTTAGCTCTAACGATCATTTGTAGTGTGTGTAGAAGTTGACTTGAGAGAAAATATGAAGGAACATTGAGTTTTCCATGGATTTCATGACCTCACATCTGTGACGTCATGAAATTGAAGCTGATCACCCACCTATAAGTGAATTTTGAACAACAACAATATTGTAGGTGGATTATGGCCAAAGTCATAACATAAAGGGTTGGAAGTCGTGATACCAAGTGTTTAAGTCACGAAAACATATTGATAAAGTCGCAACATCGAAGATAGTCACCGAGCTTGAAGGAATTTAATCATTATGAAGCAAAGTCGCGAAACTAGGAGATGGAGTAGTATAAATGCTAAATTTTGAAAGGGTATTTTAGTAAGAGGAGGCTATAACAGATGTGTGAATCAAGGGCATATTGGTTTAATTTAGGCTAACTTTGAAAGTAGTATAAATGCTACTTTAAAATAATGTTCTAAGGATCTCTTTTCTGATAGTTAGTTTTTAGGTTTTAAACTAAAAAATTCTCTAAGGGATGCTGCAGTTTTCTTAGCTTTAAAAATATTTTTCTTGCAATTTTATACTTCTCTTGTCTTTAGTGAAATCTTGAAATTTTAAATAAAATTATATTATTTCTATTTTTCTTTTCGCTTCATCAAACATCACCAAGAGGATTATCAAGCAAGAAATTAGTGTTCTTTCCATCACGATCGACAAAACGAGGATTCTGGAGAGTCAAAATTGAGAATTCCTAAACTATTAATTTTTGTTTATTTAATTGTTTAATGAATTTAATCACTTTGGGATAAATCAGTTCTCCCAATATTATCCTATTTTATCCCATGGTAACTATTACATCTTACTACATGAAAAGTCAACTACTATCAAATAGTAATTAACTTATTTATCACAAGGATAAACGACCCATGGCCACGTTTAATTTTCATCTATCATGTAATGCCAATAAAAAGGATGTCATTTACCCATGTCTTGGGTTATGAATTCCACTATTGTGAATGACGCTACATACTACAGAAGTCATATACCTAACGCACCAGCTTTCAGTTCCTTATCTACTCGAACTCAAGCTATTACTTATATCAAAGTGTACTAGTCACGCATACATAGTCCATCACTCTTTCAAGATTAAGGTATGCTGCATGATCTGCCACAATTCATTGTGGTAAATTAAGGTCTTTCTGGCACTTAGCGAGCTTGTGTTATAGTGTTTTTATTTCGTTTTTAGTTTTTATCACTTTGTGTTTAATTTATGCAAATCTAGTGACTTTATTTAGTGTATAGGACACTATTTTCAAGCTTAGAAGGTGAAGGAAAACAGCAAAGTCGCAACACCGAGAAGTGGTGCCACAACGCTGAACTTCGAAGCCAAAATACCTAGGAAATGAAGGTAGTGTCGCAAAACCGAGTGACAAACAAGAAATTTTAATTAGGGGTATTTTAGTCCCCATAATATATCTTATCAAAATTTTGAGTTGTTTAGTAACCCTAATTAGGTCTGAGCATAAGCACTATAAATAGGCATGATAAGTCTCACTGTGGAGAGGCTTGGCCAAGTAACCCATTTTAGTATTTTAGGTTTTTAGTGTAGTTTTATTTTCTTTTTAGTTTAGTCCTTATTATATTTTTGTTACTGTTTTAACTTGGATTTGATTTTGATCCAAGGCTTTAATATATTAGTTGTTCACTATTTCGTTGTTGATTCCAATTGCAATTGAGGTGATTTTCGAGGCTGTTAAAGGAGATTTTACTATCAGGCTTCAATCGATATCGAAAACAAATTTTTTCTATACTCTTTACTTTTATTTAATTTTTTTTGCATGTTAAATATGAGTTTAGGAATTAATGTATTTCGATCCATGAGTAGCTAATTTTCGTAGGGAGTTTAATGAACAAACGTGTGAATAATTAACGAATAAACGAAGGCTGAAATCTAGGTTAGTTTGTTTAAATTATGTGTGATTAAACCCTAGGCAGTGATGCCCTTGGGAAGTAAGAGATTGAGAGGTAAGTTTACCAAGCACCTCATAAATTACCTCGGTCAAGAAAGTAAGGTCGATAGGTAAGTGTGTATTGGTCGATTAGTTAATTAGTTAGAGACCAATAGTTAATAACTAGTTAATTAATAACTATCTTGATAAATCCCAAGTTCTGAAGTTAATTAGGATCACTGAAGTGAGTTAATCTCCTGCCTGTTTTCTTGGATTATTTTCAATTGTTAAATTGGTTGGTTCTTAGTTTAATTAATTTTTAGGTTAATTAGATTAATTGATGTTTATTTGATTTTTCGTAATATAATTTTAAAATCGATACTATTTAGATTTATTAGTGTAGAAAATTCATTTTAGTTTAACTCAAGCCTCCTTAGGTACGATCTTCAAAAAAATTTCTAGAATGTTTTGTTGTAACATTCTTCTATATTACAAATTGACCTGTATACTTGCGGACACCACTATCCAATTTGTTATCTATTTTGTTGCAGTATTTCCATTCCAGATGTTCGCACGTCTTGTGGCGATCAAGCTGTTGGCACTGTGCTGGGGAGGTTTCAGCATTAGACTTGAATTTAAATTTTTGCACTTGATAATATAAATAAGAAAATTTAGAATTATAGATACAAATTTTTATTTTATTTATTTTTATTCATTTGATTTTTTAATTGTTTTCAACTTCTCTTTGATTCTGTTTATGACTCGTAGTGGAACTCTTCCAATCAAGCCAAATCTTGAACTGGAGAGAATTTTAAGTTGAGCTCATCAGCAAATGCAAAACAATCCACCTGTAGTGGCTAACTTGCCATGAGGTAACCCATTGTTCAAGGAGAACATCGAACTACCTGCACCAATGAGAAAGGAGCCATTGATGGCTTAACCGAAGAGGACATTGCACGAGTACGCACTTCCCACTTTATATGTTGTCTGAGGTATTATCGAAAAGCCATCAATAAATGCAAACAATTTTGAAAGCAAGACGACCACCATCCAAATGATACAAAATAACTTGCAATTTCAGTGTAACATGATGGAAGACCCGAACCAACACTTAAAGAGATTCCTACAATTGTGAGCCATATTTAAATACAATAGAGTGACTGCCGATGCAATCCATCTATGGTTGTTTCCGTTCTCGCTTTGTGACAATGCCTACAATTGGCTCGACTCCCAAAAGCTAAGTTCCATCACAACATGGGATGACTTAGCGGGGAAATTTTTACAAAAAATTTTCCACACTAGTCGAACCATCCAATTGAGGCATAATATTGCTGATTTTAAGCAATTTGAAGGCGAGAATTTATACAAAGCTTGGGAACGCTTAAATTCGCTACTTAGGAAGTGCCCACACCACAGTATGCAAAACTGGTTACAATTGCATTTTTGGCATTTAAGGAGCTTGTTTTATAGTGTTTTTATTTTTTATGTCATTTTTAGTTATTATTTTTTGTTTAATTTATGCAAAAATAAGTTTTTTTAAGAAAATTGGAGTTGTGTTATGACCTAATGGGCCATTATGGGCCTAATAACGATCAAACGGCTCTATTTAGTGTGTAGAACACTGTTTTTAGGCTTAGAATGTAAGAGGTGACTATAGCATTGTGACATCGAGAAGTGGTGTTGCAACACCGAAAGTTGAAGCCAAAATACCCAGGAAATGAAAGCAGTGTCGTGACATCGATCTTGTGGTGTTGCAACACCGAGTGACGAACAAGAAAATTTAATTGGGGGTATTTTACTCTTCATAATGTATCTTAATAAGATTTTTGGGTTTTTAGTAACCCTAGTTAAGTCTAAGCATAAACTCTATAAATAAGCATGATACGTCTCACTTTGCAATGGCTTGGCCAAGTAAGCCACTTTAGTATTTTAGGTTTTTAGTTTAGTTTTATTTTCTTTTTAGTTTAGCCCTTATTATATTTTTGTTACTATTTTCACTTGGATTCAATTTCGATCTAAGGCTTCAATATATTAATTTTCACTACTTCATTATTGATTCCAATTACAATCGAGGTGATCTTCACGACTGTTGTGGACTCATACTTATAAGATAGTCCCATAAAAATTTCCTACTTCAGACCATTCTACCAAGATGCTCTCAATAACAGATAGTTCCTGGTGGACTATCTCTTTCTTAGATTTCCCTTAGCAGATTTCCACATTTGATAGTCCCAAGTGGACTTCCCCGTTCTTATATAGCCATAACGGACATCTGCTTCATCTATTATTTTCCGGTGAACTTTCCACCCAAATTAGTACTTGGCAAACTTCTCTCTTACTTCTGGTGACCTCTTACCCATGAGTACTTAGAATTATAATCTGCATAATCTTTACGACTTATCATAATCCGTATTGGTCTACTCATCAACTCTGGTGGGATTTTAAAGGCAGATACTTATTTACAAATATTTAGAAGGAAATGCATCTTCTTTTCACATATACCACGTTTAAAATGTTTTTACCAGTTCCTCTTATCTTCGCATTTCAACAGATCCTCTTATTAGCATGCTTATTAACATTCTTAGACACACTATAATCATCATGTCAAACTGTTCATCACACGGATCATACAGTGACTTCTTTTTTGCATGCCCTGATAGGCTCCCCAATTCATTGTCTTGGCAGACTCCATTTTTGCCATAGTCTGTACTTGTTCACCACTGGATTATGCCATGGCTATCCATGGACTTTTGATTCTGGAGAATCAGTAAACCCCTTTTGAGGTGTCACCCCGTAGGACCTATATACTGTTTACACTATTTTGCCCTGAAGGACTTAGATACCATTTACACGGTGTCGCATCAAAGGACCAGTAGATAACCGTCAACACGATATTGCCTCGAAGGACCAGTAAAAATCCATTCCACGATGTCACCAAACTCCCTTGAATCCCCTATCAATTTGTCCATTCCTCCATTACATCAAATTTCCTTTCTCCAACTAACTAGTCAAAGTCACTCCCTCCGTACTTCACATTTTATACACATACATTTCACGCAAGGCATTGTACTTATTACTATAACATACAACACGCCACTTATCAATACATTAATTCACAACCATTTGACACCCAGAAAACATACTTTCATGCATACACATATTTACACAATGCTATGCGTGCACAACATACTAAATCACCATATTCATACACAACCGTGGAATTCAAGTGAAACTCAAAATAAACCTTTGAGCAGAACATTCAAGTAGCAAACACCTAAAAAGAAGTATAGAAACTCACCTGAAATCTTTCGCCTTCACGAGCCTAGCTCTAGAGCCTTCTTTGTCCTAGAATCTAAGCATGGCAACCCATACATCAAATAATCGAAGGTATTTAATTTAAAAACCCAAAAATCTAGTAGCTTATTGAAGCTTTTCAACAATTTTAGAAATCTTTACTCCCCCTTTCTCAAATCCACCGATACAGAAGGATAGAAAGGCTTACCAATTCCTCAGATTCTCTACCTCTTGACCTCAAACCTCGAAATCATTGCCTTATGCAGCATTTTCCTCAACTTTCTCCTTTCCAAAGCAACCAAAGAAGATGATGTAGAAGGAAAGAAAATAAAATGGAAATAGGAGAATTCTACCTTCAGAATGATCCCCCACATATATATATAACCCTTTTTATGTATGATCCAATATTCCAAGTAACCATTCATCGGCAATCATCTGGTCTCCCATTAAGGAGCTATTTGGTTCTAATCTAACTAAACCATAATTGAAACCTAACTAGTTACCAATTAGCCACAAAATTTCCAAGTTTTCCAATAGATCCCTCTAACTTACTATCTTATGCAATTAACTCCCAATTCTCCATTCACATCGAGAATTTAATGAAAACCAGGTGTGACATACCCTACAAATTCCTATCCAACTAGCCCCATCTCTTGTATCCACCATATCACCCACTCGTTGCTTCTCTCTTGGCCTTTCTAACTTGTGTAGTTGTTTTTCTTTTCAATGATGTAGGGACATCCATCTTCTCTTTCCGACGTTTATTCCAATCTTGGATTTGCTTCCTCTGAAGCTCAGTATATTACGTGTTTATCGAGTCCCTAATTAGACTCTTGGTTGATTTTATGAACTACTCGGTTATTGTCATTAGAACTCTCGCCTTCTTATATAGTGTCGTCACTAAGTGAGGGAAGAAGACCCCAACTTTTTGACCACCAATACAATGCCTCATGTTCTCGTAGATCCATGTCCCGATATAAACCTTTTTTTTTTGCAAAATTGCATATAACGACACGCTCAAAAGTATTGATGTTAGACAAATTAAAAGTAAGTGCAATTAGAGTACACATAAATTGCATCCACATTTTTGCTATAGGAAACATAATTGCTTGATTAAAGGGCATTCAGACATTAGTGTCTGGTTGGTGCTTCCATTCACCCATACATTCGGTTAAATAATTTACTATATTATCCATATCTATGTCCTTAAAGTATGTTAAATCAGTATTTAAAAAACGAACATGAATCACAGTATGGAGCATTATAAAATTCGCAAATTGCTCTAGGGGTGACAAGCACCGCTTTTCCCCTAACTGTTATGTGTTCCCAAAAGTCATCATAAGCTCTTCTAGATTCTTGATCTTTAAAGGAGGCATAAAATTCTTGTACTATAGCAATAACAACAGGGTCTTTTGGGTTTATGGAAAAACATTCCCACCTATGGTATCTTACTAATGCCCAAATTTCCTTGCAAATCTAGAAAAAACTTTTCAATGTTCGAGTTTGGAAAGTTTGGGGGGTTAACATTCATTGGTGCCTCTTCTTCAGTAGTTCGTCTAGATTTCCTAGGTGGCATAAGTCCAGTCCTTGCCCTTGCCGATGCTCGTGGTTGCACCATTTTGTTCGTATTCTACATACAAAATCAAATGGAAAGAAACGAAGAAAACAAAAAGAACCTAGAAATAAAAGGAGAAAGAAAGGAGAATATATAAGAGGTTTGAAAGCTAAGGAGAGTAAACTTTATGATTTGACAGGTTGTACTTGTTTAAAGGTTAAAAGGGGTTATTTTAACTTATATAATAGTGTAAAATTAGGGTTAAAATTGGGCAATGTTGGGTTTTAGGCTACTGGGTTGCGTCACATGTTAGGTTCAAATTGCAGATTTTAGTAGCAATGTCGCAACACGACTGGTAGTCCACCTATGTCGCGACATCGGGGTTCAATGTCATAACACACATTAAAAATTTCAATTTTTTTTGCCACTATCTTCGATGTTGTGACACATGGGTCTCTATGTCACGACACCAAATTGAATTTCAAATTTTTCAACCCCTGTTGTCAGTGTTGCGACACTAGGCTTCCGTGTTGTGATATCGACTCTATTTTTGGCCTTATTTCCTATTTTTCAAAGTGTTCGACACATACATATCCGGTTTTCTAACTACCTAGATTCTAATAATCCCTAATCTACTCTATATTCTACTAACCGTCTAGGATAAATAAAAATAAAAAGACAAAAAAATTTTAAACAAAGAATAGAAGTTCTTTAAAAACCGGGACAATCCTTTTTGCCACCATAGAAGAACTTCCAGCTACTTCTCGATACTTTGGTTCAACGTTTGTTCCACTGTTGGTATATGTAAACCAACCTCTTTGGTCGATTCCATTGATATTGTCTTATTTTCGATCAACGTGACATCCACATTATGAGCCATTTGTACCAAATCCATGCAATCCCTGAATTGTTTTCTGAGGCATTATTGCTTCGAGCTCCCTCACTTCCATGTCACATGAATCTTTGGTCATTCAAGCTTTGTTGCTATCATCAAATGAGAATGAAACAAACTCTTCGACCTCTTCGATTGGCACCTTCCCAACTATTTCTAGAAAGTGTAACAGCTCTTTTACACTTTCATTCAAAATTGGTTGTAGCTCTGTGTCAGTTGTTAGATCATCTTCACTTCTACATCTACTGTAATAGCCTATTTTTCAATGGCATTGGAAACAATGATATCAAGGACCACAAATTCGATGAGTGGGTCTGTAAATATTATTATTTAATATTTATGAGTCAATTATAAAATTATATTGAATGTTGATTTCATAATAATTTTTACAAATTGAAAGAAGTGTTAAGTACAAGTGGTTGTCCTTAGAGTCAAGTGATTTTAGAAACTAAGGTATCAGAACCTTGTTTCTATAAACTGAGCTCCTAAATATTTTTATTAAATATTTACAGAATGATTAAATAGGTGTATTGAATTTTGGTTTAGAAATTTTGACGTTTGGATAGTTAATTAAAGAAAAAGGACTCAATCATAAAAACTACAAAAGTTAATTGCTATTATTTTATTTATGTTAAGTGGTTATGAAATTATAAAATTGTGGGCCTTAATTGGTAATTAAACCATATATAAAGATAGTGGATGGTTTGGTTTGGTTTATTAAGGAATTTTTGTTAAGTTAAAAGGGTAAAAAGGTAATTAATTTATCTAAACAAAAGATGATAATGGTTATCATCTTCCTTAATTCATTTGGCCAAAAACCAATTCCTCCATGAAAATAAACTTAAAGCTTTCGGTCAAGTTAAACCACCTTGCATGGTATGTAATTTTCATCTATTTTTAGTGATTTTTTATGTTTTTGACATCATTGTAGTTTAATCTAGCTAACTCAGGTGTTAATTTGTAAAACTGTTAAATGTTTTAAATTATGAAATTGATGAAATTGAAGTGTTTTTGAAGTTTAATAATAGATTACTAAGCTTGGTTGTTAAATAGGAGTAATTTGTAAAGTGATTTTTAGAAATTTTAATGTTTAAGGATTTAATTGTTAAAATAGTGAAATTACATGGAACTACTGTGAAACTTTGATAATTCTGGGCTGATTAGGGACTATATAGAAATCAATTAGCATGGGCATTGCTTAAATGTGATTAAATTGTCAGTTTCGGGATTAAGGACTAAATTGTAAAAAGTGTAAAGTTTAGGGGTAGTTTTGTAAATTAATATTAAAATGGCTTATAAGCTTAAGTTCAATTATTTGAGATGTTTTATATGAATTAATTGAACGAAAAAAATATTATTTAGATCAAGGAACGAAATAATTAGACTCGAATTGTGGAAAAGCTAAATTAACGGATTGGTCGACAGCATTGTTTTCACAACCGTTTTTGTCTAAGTAAGATTCTACGGTTATTTTGGTTATAATTCATTATTAAATACTATTATTGATGTTTATATATGTATATTCAAAATTGTTGAAACAAATTGATCTATGTTAATTATACTGAATGTTCTGAAATAATTTTGATGGATCGAGTAAAAGTTTCATACATGAGATTTATGTCTAAAATTCTTATCTAGACTGAGTACGTACATGTGTTGCAGACTCGGATATTACACATGACTCAAATTTAGCCTGGATTGGTAATCCATTGTAGTTTTACATGTATACTAGCCCTGGCCAAGCTAGTTTATCTGCATTGTCACTAGTTTAGCCCAGACGGGTAACTTGACACATTTATTCTATATTTGATTAGCTTTTACGAGCATTATCTGTTTTTGGACTTATGTGTTGAATACTTTTACAAAAATCCATCAGAAAAAAAGGGTTATTTGTTACAGAATTGTTTTATTGGAGTAAGCAGATTATGAACTCTAAATATCTAAATGTTTAAATGTTTATTGCTTGGAAATTGTTGAATCATGTTGTGATAAGGGAAATACTTGAAATGGCTATATGTGTAACTTGAATTATGTGAAGAGTAATTATGAAATGGTTACATGATATCAAGCTTTGAATGGAATGTGTCACACATTATAGATTGAGAGGGGTAATTGAATTGCAATTGTTATTTATGAACATTATATGATATGATATGTTTTAAGTTCTTATATATGTAAAAATGAAATAATAAATGCATTAGCTACATGGAATCAATCACTGAAAAGAGAAATTGAACATGGTATAATAAAATGGAATGTGATTTGCCATTTGAATATGAGTTGGATGAATTGATTGGTACATATGTTATTCGAATGATTTTGCTATGGTATGCTCAAGTTTTATGTATATATGTGAACTCACTAATTTGTGAGATTTGTTGTATGTATAGGAAATGAATGAATGCATAAGCTTGTTAAGGAGATTATGTATGAAATGTTCAAAATAATTCAAATTCTGTAAGTTTAGTTTATGTTATATACAAGCTTATTAAGCATTGTTTTGCTTACGTCCATTGTTTTCTTTCTTTGTAGATCATCAGAAAGCTCAATCGATTGGAATTTCATTGGCGCATAATCACACTATCCGACCATCATTTTGGTGGGTCTTGGTTGCTTTGGTATAAGGTTATAAATGGCATATAATAGGGCTAAAGTGTTGTCTTGGTAAATTGGTTGTTTTTGAATTTGTACTAAGTTCATTTGTGTTTTATGCCTTTTGTTGATGGCTTGTAAATAAAGTGTAAATTATGGAGTATTTAATGATTGCGCATGTCTTTTGAAAGTAGGAAGATAATGGTTGATTAATATGCTTTTGATATGGTCATTTGGTATGTTTAAAATATGCTAAATGATTGAGCTTGTAATGTTGGATGGGATCAAGGTTGATTTTTTATTATGGTGCCTTTTGTTGGCATATTGGTTAGTTCTTATAGGAAGGTTCAATTGTTATGTTTTGGAGTGTGTTTGATTGTGTTTTGGTCATATGAATGCATGCAAGAATGTGTTGGCTTGATGTTTAGGCAATTGGGTTTGAAATGGTTTATTTTAAGAGTAAATTGTGAATCACACGGCCTCCCCAAACGGCAATGTGCCACACACGGCCTCCCCAAATGGCCATGTGCCACACACGGCCTCCCCACACGGTCATGTGCCACACACGGCCTCCTCTCACGGCCGTGTATCATTATTATTTTAGGTGCAAGTTTCACACTACCTAGCGACACGGCCGTTTGACCATATTTCGAATACTCACATGACCTGGGCTAAGTCGCACGGCCGTGTGACCCTTGTTTTCAAAATTTTCCATGTTTTTATGTTTTGTTTCAGATTAGTCCCTTTTTGCCTCCAAACTGATTTTAAGATCTCATGGGCCTAATTTAAGTTCCATTTTTGCATATATGCTATGAATAATGTTTTACTAATGATTTATGATGATTAAATTGAGCTCTAAATTGTTGTGTTTTATAATTGAACTGAAATTTTGAAAATGTTGCAAATTAATCCTAGTTAAATTCTAGATGGTTTTGGAGCATTCATAAGCACATATATGATTTGAGAAATGATGTATTTGTTAATCATAAATTGATTTGACTATGTTTGGATGATTTTTGTTACATTTGAGCAATAATTATACATTTATGAAGTATTCTATGTTTATTTGAGATAATCAATGTGATTTGAATGTGTTCTTTTCGGTTATGACTGTAGCATTCCGTAATTCAGATCCAACAACCAGATCGGGTTATGGGTATTACATCTGCTACTATGTCAATTGGATCAGAGACTACTTCAACTATATTAAATTCTTCCCCATGATCTCTGGTTCCAAACTCTCATTGAATTTCACCATTAATCCTATCATGGTTGATGATTGTACAAGGGTCCTCGTGATTAAATTTGGGAACGCCAGGCACAATCTCTTCCCTTAGAGGCAACGCCTCAGATATTTCTTGAAGCGTTTTCATCATTTGTGCCATCATGTCTGACATATTTGATAACATCTCGGAATTGGAAATCTTAGTAGTTTCACATTAAGATATCTTATACGAATCACAATAAGATTTGTCTGAATGTTCGGGCATATCATATCCTTCTTCAAGTATCTTATGCGACTTACCAGCGAGCTCATATGGATATTCAATTGCATCATGGCCTTGCTTATTACTCCATTGGTTCGTTGAGTCTTCGTTTCCTAATTGGCGTAGCTCTATCATAAAGAATCTTTGGTTCTCCATGATCTTTCATTCTTCGTATACTCCCTCCTCGTATACTTCGTCATGACTCCATTAGTTCGTCGAAGTTTCGTTCGACCAACTTGTTACGTTGTTCCATTTGTCATCCCAATAAGTTCTCTAATCATTATTCCACCTATAATCAAATTCATCCATGATTAAAGCAAATCATCAACGAGCGAAATAAAAAAATTAATGAAAGATAACAGTAAAAAATTTTGCACTCTAAAATAAAAATACTTAATGAATAAAAGTTAGAACACTATCTATACTAAACGAGTCAAATTATAAAACCAAATTAAAATAATGAAACGTAAAATCGTATCTATAATTTTAGAAATTTCTTACTTATCCTATTAAACGTAGAAATTAAAACTAATCTAATGGCGAAGCCTCCTAAAAAACAAGGCCAACAACTTGACCGCCTTCCGACGTATTATTTTCAAGAGTGAAAATACTACAACAAAATATATAAATTAAGGCATTGTCCACAAGTATACGTGTTATGTTGTAATATAGTTTGTAGAACGAAGTATAGGAAGTACTTTAAAGATCGTACCCAAAGGAGGCTTGATTACACTAATCTTAATTCCTGCACTAATAGGTCTAATTAGCACTCTAACCAAATTATATTATGATAATTCATAAAGTGATGATGGAAAGGAATTTTTAAGAAAGAATAAAATATCGATAGAAACATATCGTAAATATTATAAAATCTAAAGGCAGAAGACTACTTATCTTTCGATATCACAAGTCAAAGTGGGTCAGGGTAAGGTTTTCATGGTAGACTATACCATATTTCGAGTTCATATCTACCTACATGACTTCCTAGGGTCGTCAATCCTAGGGTTTAAGTTCTTTTTTTCCTAACCAACTGATCCTTTATGAAACTCCACATAGTAGTCAACTCATCTCACATCCACTCCCTAATCTTCCTAAGGAATTAGTTACTCATGAATCTAACAAACATCTTGGATTTGAATTGAAACATAAACATTTGCAAAATTAAATTAAGAGATTTGAAAGATCTTGAATATATATTGAAACTTGAAGCGCAATCCTTGACAAAACCTGATGAATCCACAATTCGAATCTCTCGAAGAACAAAACAAGAATAGAATTAAAAAAGTAAAAGTAAAATCTAAAACTAAGAATGAAAATGAAAATAAACGGGAGGGAAAAATTCCTTAAATAGTTCTGAGCAATATTATTTATAGGCCTAGGTTAATAGCCTCTTCTTGACCTAAAACAGCTGACTAATACGAAAAAAAACACCCTTGCTTCATTAAGTGGTCACATCGCATCAGTGTCACGACACTGATGGCAGATTGCTTCTTTGGGCATGTCTTCAATGCTGTGTTGCGACACCATATAGTCTATATCGCAACATCTTTCGCAAATTGCTCCTTATGTATTCTGCTTGCTGTGTTGCAACATCCCAGCTCCGTGTTGCAACGTCGAGAGTAGTCCACTATCTTTTTGCCCTAAAGTGATGTCCTACACACTCATCTAATATGTTAGTCTACCTTTAGGCCTACTTTGACCCACAAAGTCCTATAAAATACTTAAATTACTCATTTTATTATTTAAGTGCTAAAGATGAAAATTAAGTAAAAACATAACAAAATTACTCTTTAACAAACTCATTAAATACAGAAAGAGGTCTAATATGCCACAACGGATTGCCACATATCAATGGTACAACTGAAATATAAAACAGACACTAACAAAAACTTTTGAACAGTCAAAAGTAATACCAAACAAAATACCTCCTTTGTTTCGGTGATCAAATATCAAATATCAAATATCGTGAAAATAGGGTCCTTAGTCGTAAGCCTATTATTAGTGGATAGTAACATGCAAAACATAAGAAATAGGTTAAATTAAAACTGTCTTCAAATAAGGAATCGTCTAGAAGGAAAAAAAAATGTGATCAGTTTCCCATTTGTAAACTTTCTTGTTGTTAATAGCTAGGTGGGAAAATTCATGTACAAGGACTAATTGGATTCTTTGTCATGAAGCAAAGCAAAGGTTAAAATGTAGCTGTTAAATATCAAATATAAGGGTGGGTGGGACCACTTGTCATCTTTGAGTTAAGTGTTAAAATATTTCATTTTTATTTAATTTTCATCAATAATAAAATAAATATAATTTTTTATTTAAAAAGTTTGTCATATTAGCCTTTGACAAATATTATGTTTTTTAGTTTTTTTTCTTAAAAGCTAGAAAATTCTTTTAAACTTTTTTAATTAATTTTTTGTCAATTGAATTTTAATTTAATTGGCATGATATTATTGTCAATATAGGAGGATATGAGTTCAAATATATTAAAATACATTATCTTCCTATTTTAGGTTGGAGAGTGACTATAGGTAATTCTAGACGTTCTGTCAAAAAAAAATATAATTAGAACTTATAATGAGATTTATAATGAGATTATTCAAAAAAATTTTAATTTCATAGTTGACACTTAACATATAAATATATTTTTTAAGAATTTATTTACTATCAAATATGCTATTAAATTAATAATTATTTTTCTTATAAAATACTAATATTAATAATTCAACTAAAATTCTTAAATTAAAAAAAAGTGAGATAATTTGAATTTTAACTATGTACAAAATTTAAATCTCACAATTTATAAGTATAGATATTTTCAAACTTTATTCAACGATCATACACTATGTTTAATACAGCTCTTGAGTGGGTTTAAAATTAACGTATTTGATTTTATATAAAATATTTTTAATAATTTGTATTATATTTATATAATTAATAAAAAGAAAAGATACTGCACGCTTCAATAAACTATTAGGTTTACTTTCAACTTTTATTAATGCGTTTTATCGAGTTCTTAAAATAAGTTAACAATATTATACCATACTATAAAAAATTGTCTAAGAAAATGTGGGTCAAATTTGAAAAAAAAAGCCAATTTTTAAAAAAATTAGTGAAATGGCGCATTTATTTATTTTTTAATTTAAGAAAATAAGTTAGTTTTGAAGAGAAGAAGTGAAAATGAGTCCTATAAGATATGGACAAAATTATTAACATTTAACTATTTAACCAAAAAAATTAATATATTAAAAAAGTTACAAAAGGGCTCCCTATGAAACACATCTTCACTATGAAAACGCGTATTATATGTCGCGCTTTTATATTCTCTTTAAAATTAAATTATTTTCCTAAATTTTAAAAAAAATATTTTCTAATAAATCAATTGTTAATTTAACAATAAATCACACTTATCATGTATTTGTAATGAGATGTAGGATTATTTCAAAGCATACATAAACATATTTTAATCAAATTATACACAACACAATCCTTCAGGCAAATATAACCAAAAAAAAAAAAAAGAAAAAACCTTCAAAAAAAACTTGAACTCTCCTTCCAAAATGCTTTAAAATTAAAAATAAATGTGATGTGGCATTGTGAGCATAATTTTTTGACATCCACATATTTTTAACATTTATTCCGTTTCAGATCGAAGACTCTTTTTTATATAAGAGTTCCTAAATTAATTCAAAAGAAATCAGAATTGTAAAGTGGTTTCTCATATAAAGAGTTACAAGAAGTGAAGTGTGTTTTTGGGTAACAAAATTTTGAAAGATGACACACATTTTCGTGACACAAGTCAGAATCGGCTTAATGATAATGGGTTGTCAAAAAAAGAAGAAAAGAAATCACAATGGGGGAGTTGGAGGAAGGAATATCATTTTTTATTTATTTATGAAAATATTCAATTTCAAATATTGAAAAAGATATATATATAAAAAAAAAAGCTTAAAAACTGTAAATATGTAAAATACACTTGATCCATGCAATAAGCATCCATTACTTTTGTCAATCGGTTTTTCCACTTTATTTATTTATTTCTCTTCTCGCTGTTTCGCTCTCCATTTCCATTTTTCTGATCCGAAATACGAATAACCCATTTTGGATCCGGCATTCTCTTGTCAGATCCAAAACCCTCCATTTCTTTTTTTCTTGCGTTAAAAAATGGCGACAATGGAGAGCTTGATCGGGCTCGTAAACAAAATCCAAAGAGCCTGCACCGTTCTCGGCGATCATGGCGGCCAAGGAATGTCGCTATGGGAAGCTCTTCCTTCTGTTTCTGTTGTTGGTGGCCAGGTCTGTTTCCTATTAAATCCATTCCTTTACTATCTTTTTTTTTTATTGTTGATTTTATTTTTACTCTTTCTTTTTTCATTGGAAATTAGAGCTCTGGGAAATCTTCGGTGTTGGAGAGCATTGTAGGGAGAGATTTCTTGCCTCGTGGATCCGGTAAGTTTTCATTTATTTTCCGGGAATCTTAATAAAATAACGACGAATAATAGGGAAATAAAACACTTAAATGCTGGATCTTGCTGCTTGAAAGGCAATATAATTAGAAATAAACATATTAATTCGATGTTACTAATTTTAGCCAAATAAATCATTTGAGTACAGTTTCAGATCATGAGTATGACTATAGTGAATGTGATTTGCCACGATCTCTCTTCCAAATTTTAAATCAAAGTTTTCACTACTATGTATTTATGATTTAAAACGGCATATACCTAGTTGATATGTGAACTAGTTATGATGAAGAACATGTTCCTTTCAAAATCTAATTTTTTTTTTCTCTCTTGCGTTATAAGGGATTGTTACACGGAGGCCGTTGGTGTTGCAGCTTCATAAGACACAATCAGGGGCGGAATATGCAGAGTTTCTTCACGCACCAAAGAGGAGGTTCACTGATTTCGGTACTACATCCATTAGGATGCTCGATCATATAACATTTTGAATTTGTAATCTACCTGCGATTTCTTAAGTTCTAATCTGGCATTTAACAGTTTAAGTTGCTTCTTTTTTCTTTGATAATACGTCTCCTCTATATCATTACTTGTTACAATAATATCATCCACATATACTAACATTGCTGTCACTCCCCTTGCCTTCAAGTGCATCACAAACAGAGTGTGGTCTCCTTGGTTTTGTTTATATTCTAAGTAATCATTACATTTACAAATTTTTTGAACCAAGGCCTTGGTGATTGTTTAAGCCCATAGAGTGTCTTCTTCAACTTACACACCATACCTTCTTTAGATTTAAAACAAGGAGGAGCCTCTAGCTAGATTTCCTCTTTTAAATCGAAATGAAGAAACACTTTTTTGTATCAAATTACTATAAGTTCCGGTCAAGATTGCTAACTAAAGACAACAAAACATGTGCCGAATTCATATTTGCAACTTGAGCAAAAATATCAAGATAGTCAATGCCATAGGTTTGGGTACAAACTTTGGCTATCAATCTTGCCTTATACCTTTCTACCAAACCATCCAACTTGTATTTCACAGAAAAAACCCATGTACACCCAACATTTTTTCCTCTCAGCAATTCAACTTGCACGTTTTATTCTTTTTTAGGGCTTCGATCTCCACATTCATAGCATTCTCTCACTTATCTCCTACTGTCAGATAAATTTCTCGGCATGGGGACTGACCGAAGGTTACTAAGAAAGGCTTTATGGCTTGTGGATAGATTTTGGTAGGTCATGAAAAGGTATAGTGGTTGTTTTGTGTAGGTTCTGGGTCCTTTTCTAGGGGTACATTGGTAGATCATTAGTATTCAATTGTATTGGTTCACTATTAAAGGGTTGATCAGTGTTAGCTAGCAGTATTGTGTCTTCTATTTTCTTGGACACTGTTTCTGGGTTTCAATCAATGTTGGCTGGTGTTATGGTGTTTTGTATAGGATGAAAGATGTTTTTGGGTTTTGAACAATTGCTTGAATAAGAGATTGTACCTGCATAGGTTGAGAGAGAGGTACTTTCCTTCTCTAATATGTCTGTAGTAGTTGAGTATTATCATTTTTCCCCCATCTCTTTCATCAGTCCACCTAAACCTTGGTGACTTAATTAGTGATGTTCACTCGAGCTTAATAAGAACACTGGAAATTGCCTCACCAGGAATTGACTCAATAGAAGTTAGGATTTGATTGGTATCAAGAGTTTTGACCAAGATTGGAGGTTGACTAGGAAAATCAAGAAAAAAAACAGATCCTTTGCTTTATCTTCAATCAAAGTCTTCCCCTAAAGCAAAAGAATGTTTAAAAAAGGACACATTTTCATCAAAAGTAACATCAATTGAATCAAGACTCTCCAAGTAGGAGGATGAAAACATTTGTACCCTTTTTGCATTGAAGAATTCCAATAAAGACACACGGAATAGCATGTGGATCAAGTTTCCTCTATTGTTAGATTGTTTAAGGAGTTGAAATTTGAAAACATATTTGTGAGCATGTGCAAAAGAATGTTTAAAAAAGGACACATTTTCATCAAAAGTAACATCAATTGAATCAAGACTCTCCAAGTAGGAGGATGAAAACATTTGTACCCTTTTTGCATTGAAGAATTCCAATAAAGACACACGGAATAGCATGTGGATCAAGTTTCCTCTATTGTTAGATTGTTTAAGGAGTTGAAATTTGAAAACATATTTGTGAGCATGTCTATTGGTTTTCTGAAGTCAAGGACCTTTGTTGGAAGTCTATTAATGAGACTTGCAACAGTTAAAATTGACTCTCTCTACTCCCTAGTACTGTTTGGTGACATTTTTGTGAGATAATAATGCTCTTGTGACATTTAGAAGATGGCCATTCTTTCGTGCAGTGATGCCTTTTTGTTGAGATGTGTTGACATGAGAGGATTCATGAATTATCCCTTCTTTTCGAAAAAAAAAGGGAGAGAGGTTTTGATTAAAATAATTCCTTGCATTATCAAAACAAAAAGCTTTTAATTCTAACTTCAAATTGTGATTTTTTCATGTAGTAAAAATTGGGAAACATAGTATTAACATCATTTATTTTATAAAAGATAGATCCATGTTCCTTTGGTATAGTGATCATAAAATACACAAACCACTTAGCACCTGAAATATTAGGAACCGATTACAGTCCCCGTATATTGCTATGGATGAGAAAAAAAGGAAGAAGGGTTCTTCTTGCCTAGGTGAAAAATAGGTACGCTTATGCTTTGCAAGTTCATGATCATTGCAATATAAAAATTGCATAATTGACTGTTTGAATAAAGAAGGAAACATTAACTTAAGAATAGGGAAGGAAGGGTGATCTAATTGACGATGAAAAAAGCCAAATTCTCTTAGTATTGTACATGACTGACTTGGAAAGGAATGATCTAGGTGGAGAATTCTTGACTCTACCTTTTCCACCTTGAACCTTCAAGTAGTAAAACCAACCCACTCACTAGCATGTTCAGTCATCCTCTTTGTGTCCTATCCTTGAAATGCATAATGCGAAGGAAAAAAGGTTACTTGGCATTTAGAATAAGTATATTCCAATGAAAAAAAATTCTTTTCCATTAAGGTAAGAAGCTCCTTGGTTGTAGCTCTGAAGAAGTGACATTAATTTGGAATTTTTTGTGAACTTTACTAGTTAAATCATATTGTTAGCTCTATTAATGTTAGATTAGATTGTTTCAAACCCTGCTAAGTGTTGGCTCGGTAACTTTAACTTATGGGATACATTAAGCACGTTATTCATAGTACTAATAGCTACAACTTCATACAATGAAGGAACATAAAAGGTTGCTTTTTGTAGGAATATTCTGTAAATATTTTAGGAATATTTTGTAGATATTTTTTTTATTAAAATCCCTTATTTTAAGGGATCATATCTCCTATTTAGTATCTTTCCTAACTTAGAGTTTCCTAAAGTAGTGTCATAGGTTGTATATAAAAACTCTGATTTATGTTCTATTTAGTATCAAATACTTTGATTTCTACATGGTATCAGCTTAGGTTACGATTTCTTTTTCAACCTAGACCATGTCCGAAACTCCTTCTCCTACTTCGGAGATTACTTCAAATCCAGAAAATTTTTCTGGTTCCGATGCTCCATCAGATTCGTCTGGTCTGACTATCACCTGCCATCGATTGAATGGCAACAATTTTCTTGAATGGTCCCAATCAGTTAAGATTTTTCTCTTGGGCAGAGAAAGATTGGACTACGTTACTGGCGAAATCAAGAAGCCTGCTGTGACTGATGCTGGTTTTGCTAAGTGGATGCGTGACAATGGTCAGGTTATGACTTGGCTCCTTAATTCCATGACCCCGAGTATAAGCAAAAACTTTCTTCTTTACACCACAGCCGTTGAAATTTGGAGTGCAGTCCGCAAAACCTACTCTAGCACGGATAACATTGCTGAATTATATCATGTTGAAGATCAAGCAGCCACCCTTAAACAAGGAACCATGCCTGTTACTCTCTACTACAATACCCTTACTGCTCTTTGGCAACAATTAGATTTGTATGCACATTATGATTGGGTAGATCCAAGAGATGCTGCTCTTTATCAGCAAATTGTTACTCAACGAAGACTTTTTCAATTTCTCCAAGGCTTAAATAAGGACCTGGACGAGGTTCGCGGCAGGGTCCTGGCTATTTCTCCTCTTCCCTCCCTTCGAGAGGCTTTCTCTATGGTCAAGAAGGAAGAAAGCCGAAGGTGTGTGATGCTGTCTGATGAACCATATTCCACTTCTGAAAGATCTGCCTTACTGACCCATCAATCATCTCCCTCTTCCAAACGGGGGAGACCTTGGTGTGATCATTGCAAAAAGCCCGGCCACTCTAAGGAGAAGTGTTGGAAGCTTCATGGTAAGCCTCAGGACTGGAAGTCCAAGCACTCTCGAGATAATAAATCAAGCCTTGTCGTTGCCACCTCTGTCACTAGTTTAACTAAAGAACAGATTGCTGAACTTCAAAAACTATTTGGAAAGTTTCAAGGGTCTTGTGAAGGTAATCTGGTCATAAAAGATCCAGAAGGTAACCTTTCTTCTACTGCATTTTTCTCCTCCCAGTTGACTCCTAATTGGATCCTCGATTCTGGTGCTACGGATCATATGACTGGTAACAAGGCATTGTTTCACAATTTTTTCCATACCTTTGGTAAAGCTGTCAAAACGGCTGATGGTACCTTGTGCAAAATAGAGGGACATGGCATTGTTATTCTCAATGAACAGATTGCACTTAAAAATGTTCTCTTTGTACCAAATCTGGCGTGCAATCTCATCTCTGTTAGTAAATTGTCCACAGACTTGCACTGCTCTGTAATTTTTAATGATCGTGATTGTACTTTGCAGGCACTGAACTTGAAGAAGATGATTCGTAAGGCCAGCTTGCATAATGGTCTTTACATCCTCCCTACCTCTCCTAAAATCGAGATCTCCAAGTCATTTATCGCTTTAGGAAAAGTTGATACTGTTATGTTATGGAACTTTCGTTTAGGCCATCCTAGTTTCCAATACCTTGCAAAATTGTTTCCTGCTCTATTCATTAATAAAAGGCCTAATTCTTTTTCTTGCAAAGTTTGCTCTCTTGCCAAACATACTAAATCATCTTATTTTCCTTCTACATACAAGCCTTCTTACCCTTTTGCTTTGATCCATAGTGATATTTGGGGCCCTTCTCGGGTGAAGAATGCTGATAATTGTAAGTGGTTTATCACTTTTATTGATGATCACAGTAGGATAACTTGGACTTATTTGCTGAAAGATAAATTTGAAACTGCTAGTGTTTTTGTGCAATTTTATAACATGGTTCTCACTCAATTTGGGTCTAAAATCCAGCTCTTTAAATCTGATAATGGCAGTGAATTTTTTGCTAGGTCTTTAGGTGATTTTTTTAAGGAAAAGGGCATAGTTCAGATTAGTTCTTGTGTTGGAACCCCACAGCAAAACGGCGTTGCCGAAAGAAAAAATAGGCACCTTCTTGAAGTTACTCGTTCTCTTCTATTTACCACTAATGTTCCTAAATATTTGTGGGGGGAAGCCTTATTAACTGCCACATATTTAATCAACCGGATGCCTAGTAAGGTTTTAAAATTTCAAACGCCTCAATCTATATTTTTGCAGCACTTTCCTCATTTTAAGCCTATCTCCTCCATTCTGCCACTTAAAATTTTTGGCTGCACTGTTTTTATCCAAAATATTGCTCCTAATAAGTCCAAGTTAGATCCTAAGTCTTTAAAATGTGTATTGGTTGGGTATTCTTCACTTAAGAAGGGTTATAAATGCTATCATCCTCCTTCTAAACGATTTTTCACCACTATGGATATAACATTTTATGAGCAGGATTCCTATTTCACTCAGGCTGAAATTCAGGGGGAAACATGGAGTGATTTTCAGCCACAACAGGTATCTTCTTCTAATCTTCATTCTCAACCTTCAGAATTGCCATCTTGTTCGCCATTACCTGCAGATCTGTCACCTGTGAATGCTCCCATTGATTCTCCTGTAGTACCTATGACTAATTCACCTACACCCACTTTAAACACTCTTCCTGAAAATACACCTACTCCAATTGACAGTCTTCAAAAAACACCACCACCCAAACAGCTTCGTGTCTACACAAGAAAAAGAAGACATATCCCTGAGACTGTTTTGCAATCTGATTCTTGCCGAGAATTGGATTTGGGTCCAGCTGCCGAAATGGAAGAAGAAATCAGTAAGTCCACTACTCTAGATGACTTTCCTATTGCTATTAGAAAAGGGGTTAGACAGTGCACCAAGCATCCTATTGAAAAATTTACTGGTTATAATTCATTGATGCCATCTTTTCAAGCATTTACAGCAACTTTGGATAAAGAACAGGTTCCCACAAGCATAGCTGAAGCTCTAAAGGATCCAAAATGGAGAAGGGCTGTTGAAGAGGAAATTTGTGCACTAGAGAAAAATGCTACTTGGAACATTACAGACCTTCCTCAAGGAAAAAAGGCTGTCGGCTGTAAATGGATCTTTGCTGTAAAGTATAACTCCAATGGCAGTATCCAACGATACAAAGCTAGACTAGTGGCCAGAGGTTTCACGCAAACATATGGGATAGACTTCACAGAAACTTTTGCACCTGTGGCAAAGCTTAACACTATTCGAGTACTCCTAAGTTTGGCTGTAAATTGCGATTGGAAATTACACCAACTTGATGTAAAAAACGCATTTCTTAATGGCAAGCTTGAGGAAGAAGTCTATATGCAATTGCCACCTGGCTCAAAGTCTATTGAAGGTAGCAACAAGGTTTGCAAGCTCAACAAGTCTCTATACGGGTTAAAACAATCACCCAGAGCTTGGTTCGAGAGGTTCACTAAAGTCATTCTTCAAAATGGCTACAAGCAGTCCCTTGCCGATCATACGCTTTTCATCAAGGTAACTTCTACAAATAAGAAAGCTATCCTAATTGTGTATGTGGATGACATCATTCTTACTGGAGATGATGAGGAAGAGATTAGCAATTTGAAGAAGTTGTTAAACAGGGAATTCGAAACCAAGGACTTGGGAAAGCTAAGGTATTTCCTAGGAATGGAGGTGGCAAGATCAAAAGAAGGACTTGTGATCTACCAGAGAAAGTATGTACTTGATTTACTCAAAGAAACTGGTTTTCTTGGCTGTAAGCCGGCTGATACACTAATGGAGGCAAACTTGAGATTCAATAAAGAAGATGAGTCCTTAGTAGACAGAGAGAAATTTCAAAGGTTAGTTGGGAAACTAATCTACTTATCCTTGACAAGGCCAGATATAGCTTTTCCCGTAAATGTGATAAGTCAACACATGACTAATCCTACTGAAGAGCATATGGCAGCAGCAAATAGAATTCTCAAGTACTTGAAGAAAACTCCAGGACACGGCTTAATGTTTAAGAAGACACAAGACAGAACTGTTAAGATTTTTACAGACTCTAGTTGGGCTGGAGATCTCACTGAAAGAAGATCCACTAGTGGGTACTGCACTTTTGTTTGGAGTAACCTTACAACTTGGAGAAGTAAGAAACAATCTGTTGTTTCTAGAAGTAGTGCTGAAGCTGAATTTAGAGCACTAGCTTTGGGGATATGCGAAGGAATTTGGCTACTTAAATTACTAAAAGAACTTGGCACAAATCAGGGGGATCACTTTGAAGTTTTGTGTAATAATCAATCTACCATTCAGATTGCCAAGAACCCAGTTCAACATGACCGAACAAAGCATGTTGAAATTGATAGGCATTTTATTGCTGATCAAGTCAACAAAAAGACAGCCACTCTTTCTTACATTCCTTCAGAAGGACAGATTGCAAACATTCTTACCAAGGCTTTGCCAAAACCTGTGTTCAATAAATTCCTATTCAAGCTGGGATTATACAAGGTATATTCTCCAGCTTGAGGGGGAGTGTAGGAATATTCTGTAAATATTTTAGGAATATTTTGTAGATATTTTTTTTATTAAAATCCCTTATTTTAAGGGATCATATCTCCTATTTAGTATCTTTTCTAACTTAGAGTTTCCTAAAGTAGTGTCATAGGTTGTATATAAAAACTCTGATTTATATTCTATTTAGTATCAAATACTCTGATTTCTACACTTTTACTTTCTACTACTCTATTTCGGGTAAAACTCTCTGATTGATAGTCATCTCATGCACCAATGCACTCAACAAGCATGCTTAACAACCTTGCAAGTAGCTATCTAAAGTTGCAGTCAACTTGCACCGGAACAATTTCCTTATGAGATTTAATTGTTTTCATTCCTCTCCTCATTAACATTTTTCTTTCTACTTTCTAGTTTGTTATTTTTCTTCTCTTTATAATAAGTTTTTACTTTAAATATGACTGCTGCTCCTACTTTAGTTAGTGTTTCTATTTATTTATTTAAATTTTTGTTTTAGTTTTTTATGTAAACATTTGGTTTTCATGTTCTTCTTTATAATCAGTTTTTACTTTAAATATGACTGCTGCTCCTACTTTACTCAGTGTTTCTATTTATTTATTGAAATTTAAATTTTAGTTTTTTATGTAAACATTTGGCTTTCATGTTCTTATATATCAAAATCAAGATGATTATATTTTAACAAGCGATAAGAATATCATTTATGCAGCTGCTGTTCGTAAGGAGATTTCAGATGAAACAGATCGAATAACTGGGAAGACAAAGCAAATCTCCAATATTCCAATTCACTTGAGCATATATTCTCCAAATGGTCTGCACTTATACCTCCATCTTTACTATATACTTAATGCGAGTTATTCCTTGGACAAAAATAGTGACCAAAAATGAAATATACATGCTGCTTTGGTGTTTTTGCTAATATTAAGTTTTTGAACGTCCTTTTAATATATATGTTCTATCCATGGTAATTTAGTAATACCTGTTAACTAATGTTAAGAATCAAGGATAGTAATTTTTTCATTGGTATTTCACTTGTGTACTTTTACCCTGCAGTTCATTGTTTTTGTAGCAGATTATTCTACTGAACAAGCTAAATTATGCTCTCAATATTAAGACAATTCCATTATCAACTTGGGAACTTTAGTCATGAAAAAGCTAAACATTTTCCTCCTCAAATATACATGAATTAGATTTGTAGAAGTTATTATTCCACTATCTCAAAAATCCCATTTCTATAATGACAGACCTCTTCTCTCTCTCTCTCTTTTACTATTAAATTGCCCATACAACTTTTGTACTTTCAGCTGTTGTTTGTTTGAGGAAAGTGACAACAATGGAATATAAACCCAATCTTATAAGAGCTAAAAAATCATGCTTAGTTATTGAATCAATTGTTTAAAAAATATTGGAAAATCTTTTTTATTTTCCACTGAAATGCCAAGTTTTTCAAGGATTAAGGGTCAAATATCATTGACTTCTCTTTTTTCTATTCCTCTAAATATAGACATGAAATTGAGAATAACACTGCTTGTCTGAGTAGTGACGGTACTTTCCATAAATATCACTCTCTTTAAAGATTGTAGCTTAATTATATATATTCTTGGACTGTACCATTAGAATCATGGTATGTGGGAATACCCTCTTTGCCTGGAACTTACATGCGGCTCTGCCAACATTGCATGTAACTATGTGATAGTGTGGCTCTGCATTATGATTGTTCTTTCCTGTGATGTTTTTATTACTATATTTATACTATTAATTCTTGTTTTCTCAAGTTTCCTTCTGGTAAAGTTTTGATTTCCTTTTGACACTAATTAAAGATATTTGGTTATGAGCCTTTTAAGGTGTTTATTAGTTCAATTTTTTTTCTATAATATGTTTGCTGCCTTTTCTCTTTTTTCTTTTCCACAGTTGTCAACTTGACACTTATAGATCTTCCTGGGTTGACAAAGGTTGCCGTAGGTAAAAACAAAACCTTCTATATTTTGACAAAACAAAATGATTTGGATTTGATCTCCCTTGTAAACATACATACGAAATTCTTAATCATGAACGATGTCACTATGGCTTTTGCAGAAGGACAGTCAGATAGTATAGTTGAAGATATTGAAAATATGGTCCGTTCTTATGTTGAAAAGGTGAGTTTCTTGACCCTTGCTAGCTGTTATATGATTTTTGATGCTGAAATGTATATGACTCAGAGTAAGCTATTCCTGCAATAACCAAGGAAAATAGAACTCAATCAAGTGCGTGCCTATAAATTCAGGAAACTAGAAATAAACTATTTCATATATATCCCAGTTTGAGAGGAAAAGATGGTTGTGTCTAAACACACAAAAAAAAGATAGATGGAAATGGAATTAATTTCTAAGCTTTAATCCAGGATAGATTGAAATGATATGTGTTATTAGGAACTGGTGCACACTGATAAAATATATGATTATTAAACTGGACTAGGCATCTGCACTAAAAATAAGATGTGCAATCATGAGTTTTAATTAAATTGTCCAGGGTCATATTTCTGTCTCCAATGGTGCAATCATGAAACACTCAAAATTTACATTCCAACTATCTATTCAATATTATTTGAACTTCCTTTCACACATCATAAGATGCCACTTTATGAGTAAGTCCATTATAGAGAATATGGCTATTATTATGCCTGGTATTCTTGGATTACAATGTTTTCACACCACAAGTTTTTCTCCATTTTGGTCTCTCTCGTATAAGAGGAGCTGTTTTCTAATTAAGCTTGATTTATTGTACTCAAAAGTTTGCCTTAGAGAGAATCTTTTTGGAAAGGTTTTTCAATTTTGTTTAAAGAATCTTTAGATTTCTTAATCTAGTTCTAGTTCTTCAAAATTGACATTAAGATGATAACAACCTTGTTACCCATCCTACCTAAAACCAACCAAGAATAGGTAGATAGTTTGCTATTGGAGGACAATACCAGTTAACACTTCCTCCCATGTATAGGACCAATACTACAATTGCAATAAATTGACATCTAATGGGCAACAAACGAGAAACAACATAAAAAATGCCCGAGCTTTGCTACCATGTTAAGCACCCATCTTGAAACTGATTAAGCAATGGGTGGGGACTTGGGAGGCAAAACCTGGATGTAAGATTGCAAGAATTCTGAAACTTAATGAATGTGGTACAACTAACACTTTCACCACATTTTGGTGTGATACAAACAACTAATATAAATGGGTTTAGAAAGTGGGCAACAAAAGCTAGAGATAAACAGCAACAAAAGCTAGAAATAAACAACAACAAACAATAACATCAACAAACTAGGCAACATTGTGCTTTGATGACATATTACGCCTTCAACTTGAGATCAATTGATTTTAGTTTTGTCTCTGATGTCTTCAACAAGTAACATCTCAATTTGCTTTTGGCCCTAATGTTGCAGCTCTTGTATATTCTTTATGTTTCTCACTGAGTTTGTTTTCAATTTTGCAGCCTAATTGCATCATATTGGCTATTACTCCTGCTAATCAAGACATTGCTACTTCAGATGCCATAAAACTTGCAAGAGAAGTGGATCCATCAGGTTGCTAAATATTAGCTTTATGCATATATTCTTATTTCTTCTGAAGCATTGTTATGCATTGGGAATTTTACTGGTGAGCAAGGGAGATTTACATTTTTACTATATTCGGTGTATTCAGGTGAAAGAACTTTTGGGGTGCTAACAAAACTTGATCTGATGGATAAGGGAACAAATGCTACAGAAGTATGTATTTAACCATACTTACTGCATGGCGTCTCACTCATAGAATGTTTCTATAATAAGTGATGGAAGAATTATATTTTGATAGCTGTTTAAACAAAATCATCCTCGTTGAAATGGAACCCTACATGACAATGCCTCTTAAGTCCATGGTTTATTTCAAATATCCTTATTGCCTAATGGCTCCATTTGAAATTATTTCTTTTGGATGCTTATTTTTCTTTCGTGTGTGGTATTGATTCATCGTCATGTATGATGGCAGATCAGTTAGAAAAGCTCCCATGTAGATTTTAAAACCATAAGACACAAACTTTATGATTACTTGATTCAGGTTCTTGAAGGAAGGGCATATAGGCTACAACATCCTTGGGTTGGAATTGTGAATCGTTCTCAAGCTGATATCAATAAGAATGTTGATATGATTGTTGCTCGTCGAAAAGAGCGTGAATATTTTGAAACAAGCCCTGATTATGGACACTTGGCAAGCAAAATGGGATCAGAGTATCTTGCAAAACTTTTATCTCAGGTCTTGTTTATCTTTCTATTTTTGTTGCTTCAGTTAATTTTAATATTGATATCTCACAGAAGCTTAACATCTCACTGAATATCTATGAGACCTTGTATGTATATTTGTTTTAATTATTTTTATTTTTTTTAAATTTCCTCTATTTCAGCATTTAGAGCTTGTTATCAGGCAGCGCATACCAAGCATCATTTCTATGATTAATAAGACAATTGATGAGCTCAACGCAGAGTTGGATCGCATTGGCAGGCCAGTTGCAGCTGATGGAGGGGTAAAAATTTTAGGTTTTTTGGAATCAGTTTTCTTTATTTGTGAATGGGTTACTCCTTCAACTGTTCATTCAACTGTATTAAATGTATGTACAGGCCCAGTTGTACATGATTTTAGAACTTTGCCGTGCATTTGATCGTGTTTTCAAGGAGCACCTGGATGGAGGGTAAAGTGCATAATTTTTTCAGCATTTAAACTTCTATACCACAGTTTGATTTTTTTACTAGTCAGCTTACACAATTCTTATTCAAGTATTTCTACTTTCTAAGTTCAAAATCTTAAGTTATAACACCTGATTTCTTAAATTACATTCACATATTTGTGTGCCTTTAGTGATTGTAAGATTTGCAATTAAGGAATCACATTATTTAATCTTATAAAGCTTCTGTTCTGTCCTCTTACTATTCAGTATCTCAGCTATAGTTGTACTGGAAATTAGGAAACATACTAGGCTGTGTTATCTGGTTGGCTTGCATGTGAAGTATCTGCTTCTGCTAGAGATAGTAAACTATGAAAGTGATGATACTTACTAGAAATTCTGGAAGTCTTGTGACATTTTTTTCTTAAAAGTTATAAAGTATGTTTCCTATGAATGTGGTCAGCTATGCCATTTCCTGTAGTATAATTTTAGATTTGTCCCCTAAACTTTTATACAATTAAATGGTAAGTTGCTGCTTCAGGCGACCTGGCGGTGATAGGATATATGGAGTTTTTGACCACCAATTGCCGGCTGCATTGAAGAAACTCCCCTTTGATCGTCATCTTTCATTAAAAAATGTCCAGAAAGTTGTCACTGAGGCCGATGGCTATCAGCCCCATTTGATTGCTCCAGAACAAGGATACAGGAGGCTCATTGATGGTTCCATCACCTATTTCAAGGGCCCAGCAGAAGCCTCTGTAGATGCTGTAATGTTCTTACTTGTGCTGTTGCTTGTTTAACTTTAAATATTGTGAAGATGCAACTAGTAATTCCTTTTATTTGAATAGACATGTGCGCGTGCGCACACACGCTGTAGATGCTGTAACATTCTTACTAGTGTTTTTTGCTTTCTTAACTTTCAATTTTGGGAAAGATGCAGCTAGTAATTCCTTTAGTTTGAATAGACACACACAGACTCAAAATGGCACGTGTTTAATGTACTCAAAATTTTCAATTTTTATTCTCCATTCCTTCTTCTCTCCTCTTTTAAGGATGAATATCAGGAAGAGGGAGTTTGAACCCTCTACATGTTCTGGAGAGAGGTTGGCTGCTAAATCAAGAGGTGTCTTAGCCTGAAACTGAAACTGAACTTAATTTTCTTGACTTCTTAAGCATGCTAATTTGGTAAAATTTTAAACCCCTAGTAGTTGATCCATTTTCATAGGTGGTTTCATGTTAACTCGTGCTAGTAGTAAGGAGCAGCATTTGACTGCCTTGTGAAATGAAGAGGCATTCAGTAAGAATTGAACTTAAGACTGGACTTTCCTTTTAAAATATCCATTCTTCTGAGAAAAAAAGGCTTAGCATAACAAGCTCTAGTGTGGGGTAAATGTTTCACAATCCTTTCCTCACATCACAATTATTTCTTTAGGTAATGTTCTTAAGTCGTATTAGATCTGTTTCACCGTTGGATATTGCTTTTAGCCTCAAGTTCTAAAATGACATGCTAGCATTGGAGCAATGCATGGTACGAAAGCTTAAAGGGATTTTCTCTAATGTATAATAGTATGTTACTGGATAGAAGGGAGAGAATTATTTAATGTATTTGTGTAATTTATTGGGTCCTTCTGTCATTACATCGGTTCTAAAATAGTCAAATGTTTCTTTTGAAAAGGCACGTGGTGAGATTTGGGACTGATTGATTTGTTCATTGAACTCTCCAGTTCAGTTATCTGTGTTTCTAGATACATGAAAGGTGTGAGAGACACGTAAAGGGTATATATGTAATAACCTAGAGACACTGCAATGGTAAAACCACTGCTTGGGCTTGTTACTACTAGAAATTAGAAAAGAAAGCTGTTTCTGGAAGACAAGTAAAAGAAGAGTGAAAAATAACATATCAGACTGGAGAAGATTTCTGCCTTAACAACCTTTCTATGAAGGAGGATAACATTTCAGGCTTTTGTTTCATATGCTTTTGTTATCTGCTCTTTTCTATTTGAAATGGTGTTGCTCCTTGAAAAGGGTGATCAAACATGATTTGGTGGACTTTTCTGGGCAATTGCGTATACATTATATGGTGCTGGTTTGTCGTGTAGACTAACAGGAAAATTTACAAGAATATTTTAAGTAGGCTATTTGTGGAAGGTTTATAAGTCTTATTCTCGCAAGTCTAGCTCTCATACGAGGGTTATTTAGCTTGTATTTCTTTTAAGAGCTTGTTAATTGCGGTTTCTATTTACTCCTTCCTATATAATTTTGCAGAAAAGTGAAACTTTTATCTTACCCTTATTACCAATTCTTGAATATTATGTGCTTTGATCTTCAGGTGCATTTTGTTTTGAAAGAACTTGTGAGGAAGTCAATAGCTGAAACAGAGGTAAGTAGCACTTAGCTGGAAACATTCATTCATGAAATTCAATAATACTAGCATAAGATAAATTCAGTAACATCCCTGATTTTTCAACTTTAAGTGATTGGAAAATTTCTTACATGAACGGGGCCAAAGAAAAGGTGTATGTGTGTGAGCAGATTTTGTTTTTACGTTCTACTTTTGTGGGTTCCTAGAAGTTGACCTAATATTCACAACATTTTCTTTATGAGATAATAATATGGAAATTCGATGCAACTACAGGAACTGAAGCGATTCCCATCACTTCAAAATGACATAGCTACTGCTGCAAATGAAGCTTTGGAAAGATTTCGTGAAGAAAGTTGTAAAACAGTGGTGCGGCTTGTAGAGATGGAATCTAGTTACTTGACGGTTGATTTTTTCCGGAAGCTTCATGCAGCACCAGAGAAGAAACCAGAGAAGAATGGGAACCCACCTGGCCCAAATAATGACCATTTCCATGATACTTCTCTCGCAAGGATTGGTATGTGAAGTTTCTGTTGATTATGTTACTACATGTGATGCTCTAATGTGATGCTCTAAGATCCTCTTAGCACCTTAATTAAGAGTACTGTTTCAACAAATATGTGTCGTTGGTTCAGGATCAAATGTTAGCGCTTATATAGCCATGGTTTCTGATACATTGAAGAATACTATTCCTAAAGCTGTGGTTTATTGCCAAGTGAGAGAGGCCAAGAGGTCACTGTTGACCCACTTTTATGCCCAAGTAGGGAGGAAAGAGGTAAATTACTGTTTATAGTATTACTTTTTACTGTTGCACATCATTCTCTTCCATTAACAGAAATTTGATTGCAAGTTCCAAAGAACATGAATATGAGAGCACCGATTTTAGAGGTTATCTATTGGGTGGTGTTAATAATCACTTCACTCACAACTTCCCCTGCCGCTGTGCTTGTTGAAGTGTATCTATCAGAAAGGAATATATATATATATATATGTATATAAATAATTGTGGTGGGTGGGTTATGCAGAAGGAACGACTGAGTGCAATGTTGGATGAGGACCCTCAACTCATGGAAAAGAGAACACAGATTGCCAAAAGGCTGGAGCTTTACAAAGCAGCTAGAGATGAGATTGATGCTGTTGCCTGGAAATGATATATTTATATATATATCCATCTTCATTTTCTTTTATTTTTTTCTTTCCCACATCCATCCATTTAAGCGTTCTATATTCTTTTACATATGAGCAAACATATTCTGTCAACAACGTGTCTCGTAGTAAAATGCCCAACTTATTGTTTAACATGATTCAAGTCTTGATAGTTTCATATACTAAAATAAACAAACAAATTAACTTTTTTTTTCTTCGGGGGGGAGGGGTGTATGGGGTTGCTTGTTATGAATTAATTAAGCTTTTTTTATTATTATGTTTTCGATAATATTTTTCAACTTTGGCATCACATGTTAGAATGACTTGAAAGGATTATATGAAATGATTCTATTACATCATTGTATATTTCTCTTATTAAGTTTAACTCAACAATTAGTACTTAAAACTTTTTTTTATTAAGTTGGTACTCATGTTAGTTCGACCTTCAAGGGTTTTTTTTTTTTTTTTTTAAATTTAACTTACAAATTGACACTTAAATTATAATATTTTTCAATTTGGTACTTAAACATTATTTTTTATGTTATAAATGGCATTTAATTTATTTTCTGAAGTTGGTATTTTTGTTAGTCAAATTGTTAAAGTTTATTTAATAAATAATAATTTAATTAAAAATTATTTTGTAGCAAGAAGAAGAAATTATTCTGTTTATATATTCTTTTAACTTTACATTTCTTTTTTCTTTTTTCTCTCGGCATTTTTCAATTAGTGCGAGCATTTAAGGTTTTATGATTTTGATGAAAATTTTGAAAATCAAACTGATGATTAAATAAGTTAGGCAATCAATCAATTTTTGATTTAATTGTTTTATTTAGTTTGATTAAATAAATTATTAAAAAAATCATAAAAATAGAAAAAATTGATTCAATTATTTTTTAACTTGGTTCAATCAGTTTATATCAATTCGCGGTTTAATTTTTATCTTTGAATTTAGGGATGACAACAGAGTGGGGTGGGAGTGAATATTGCTAAATCTATTACCGCTCCACAGTTAGCACGGTTTGCTCCACCATTTGCCCAGCTCTACCATGGGTATATAATTTTGAAAACTACTACTACCTTTATGGGATGTTGGATACATCCATTCTCTCCTCACCCTGCTCCATTTCAATTTAAATTTTCTACTTGTCTGTAATATTTTCAATCTTTTTAAAGTCAAATAAATATTTAAACATAATTCTTCAAAATATTATTTAAACATGAAATATATAGATTTTTTATACTATGTTATTATCTTTTTATCTTTTTAATAGTTTATAAGTACAATGATAAAATGGTAATTTCATATAGTAGAGCAAATAAGGGTGGGGCAAGCAATTATCATAACTATTTTATATCCATTATCCAAAAGAAAATAAATCCATGCAACTGTACCCAGATCTACTTCTCATAAGAACAAAGTCGCTCCATCCAGAGCAGTTTGGGTTTTGCCATTCCTATTTGGACTAGAACTCCATCTAGTTCTTGGTCCAATCAATCCAACCAGTCGATTCAAATTTAAAAACAATGATTTTGATTGATGAATTTTTTTTATCCCATCAGGTCGAGTAACCAGGTGTTGAAGTTCAAAAACAAAATTAATTGCCAATGTCTTGGCCTTGAGAGGACGAATTTTGAACATTATTGGCATTACCAGACATTATATTTATAAAGGAAGAAGATAGAAAAAAACGAAAAATAAAAAAAAGAGTAAATAGATATCATTTAAAAGAAAATTTTAAAAATATTTTTAAAAGTTTATATGATGTGGCAGTCTATTATTGGCTAAATTTTTTTAAGAATTAATTTCCCTCAATTGCTTGGTAAAGTTGAAAAATAAAAAAATTTTTGAAAAATGTATAATTTGAACTAACATATACTTCTCTCTAATTTTTTCTCATCTCATCATCTCGGTTTGGAAGGTGGGAAAATTATCACCACTCCTAATTTCTTTCCTCTCACTTTTCTTCCTAACTAAACACACTCAACAATTATTTTCTTTCTACTTTTCCACTCACTCCTTCCATTTCTCCATGTATCTACCCAATTAAGCATATCCTTAGTTTTTAAACTTGACAATACATTTTATTTTAATCTTGACAATACATTTTATTTTAATCCTTGTCAATATTAGTAAGATTAATGAAATAAAATTCAATAAAATATATTTAATGTTTTTAAAAATGCAATAAATTGTGAAAATTAAAAAAAATTATAAAAATTATTAAAAAATTAATGAAATTGTGTTTTATTTTAGGTTTTTATAAAATTAGTTTAATTCTAGGATTAAATATATATTTGAAATGTAGTAATAATATAATGAAAGACCAAAAGTGAAATTAATGAATATTAACTCGGATACGAAATGATACAATTGGCATGAAAAGCACAATTGACTATTGGAAAATTTCTCTTTTTTCTTTTCATACAAAAATTTGAGTCACTCAATTTTTTTTAACTAAATCTTTGTTTTTGTCAATGTATTAGCGTTTGGGCTGGTTGCTAATAACGATTTCTTCAATTTTTTTTTTTGTAGTTTTATTTTGCTTTTAATCTTATTCCACATTATCGTGGTTTTGTTTACAATTTGTAGTTTTATTTTGTCAATATTTTTTATGGTTTTTATTTTATCTAATATATTTTGTTTGAAAGTAGATGTGATTTTATTTTTACTTTTAATTTTTAGCAATATATGTAAAATTTGTCAATATAAGGATACGACTAAATCCTTTAAGAATCATTCTTGAAGGAGTTTATCATGATAGATTTGAGATGAGGAATATAAGCTATCTAAAACTTTGTCTTTTATGCATCATTGATGCGGTGAGTCTCTTGTAACTTTTGGTAATTGTTTCTTGGTTGATTGATACTAATCGTAAAATTAATTTAATAATGACAAGCCTAAAATACAAATTTCAGTAATTTGATCAAACGGATGCATCCCTAGTTTATATTTAAATTATTTCAATATTATAGTTATTGTCAATTTAGCCTTCTCTTTTAAATATATATATATTATAAACATCACATTTATCTTTAAAAAAATCAAATCTAAATAAAAATTTAAATATATATATTATTAGACAAGCACCTCCGAGTCACCCTCAATCTCAACCCAACAGAAGCCAAGATCTCGGGCAAATCGGATGGCTCACACACCTGCGAGAGCTTTTGCCGATAAGGTACATGGTATGTTTTCTTCCCAGAAACAAGCTGACCCTAATAACAGCCCTTCAGAATTTCTAATAACTATCCCTGTGCTGGCAGCCTGCAAATCGGCGAAGAACCCTGCATCAAAGTTTACGCGAGCCCATGGGTCTACAGGGGTCTTCCAGAGCGACGAGCCAACAGTCACAATATCCTCTCTAGGAATCGAGAGGGAATCCAGCTCCCGCAGATAACCCAGAATAGAGAAAAGTATTGATCGAGTAGGCAGGTAAACGCCCTCATGAATTAGCTTGTTTCTGGAAGTCTAGAGAGTCCAGATAGTGATAATGGAGAGTTTTATATGCTTCGTAGTAGTAGCGAATATTTGACTAATCCATTGAATGCTTCAGATTCCGGAACTGTGTGCTAATAGAAACCCAAGCCGTGCCAAACCTCCTGGACCACTGGACAGTCCCGACAGACATGCAGAATGGTCTCAAGCCCACTACCATAGCGTGGGCACATACGATCAACCCCGATTCTCCGGCGAAACAGATTATCCTTTGTAGGGAGAAAATTACTTATGTATCTCCAACATGTAACTTTCATTTTTTCAGGCACTTGAGCCCCCCATAGTTGTTTGTAAAGATTTTGTGTATGCGGCGTAACACCACTGTAACGATCACCTTCCCCCCAAAAAACCACGCAATAGTAATCTGTATCCGCTACGGACAGAATAATCTCCAGTGCTATCTGGGAACCATCTCCATCGTTCCGATAAATCATGAGATGCCAACGGGATACGTCGAATAAGGTTAACAATCGGGTAAGGAAAAACAGTCCCTAACAAGCCAACATTCCACTCGCCCCTATCTATGTTAATCAAATTTGTCACCCTGTCAATCCCAGTAACCCTATCCATCTGTATTTTTCGGGGCCGTTCACCAAGGAGCCAAGCATCATCCCATACGAAATCGATTGCCCAATACCAACCTGCCAACCACAGCCCATCTGCAGCAGACCCTTGGCGGCCTAAATGCTTCGCCACACAAAGAAAGGTTGATTCCCTAACTCTTAACTCCATAAAATTGCTATGCGGAAAATATTTAGCTTTAAGTACTCTGGCCGTTAAAGTATTCGGAGTTGTCAATAGACGCCAACCCTGTTTGGCAAGTAAAGCAATATTCAACTTTGACGAGCTATGAAATCCCAACCGACCAGCCTCTTCCAAATCGCATAACCCCGCCCAAGAGCACCAATGGATCCCTCTCCTCGTGGCTGACTTATAAAGCTATTTTTATAAAGCTCAACTTTATATATATTATATAGTTTTTTTTTTTGTAAAAGAAGATAGGAAAAAAAAATAGAATCACTTTAGTGTATATTTTTCTTAGTCAATGGTTTGGCAATTCGGGAGAAACTTACTCTAGGAAAGAGGAAGTGCAAATTGATATTTGATTTTAGCAATCAAGGTGAATTTTGGTTTAAATTTTTTTGAAATATTTGTGTTTTAAACTAATTTTTATAAAATCCATGTATTTATTTGGTTAGTTTAATAGTTCGTCAAATTCCAACGAATTTCTTATCAAGTTCCGGTGATATTTTTGATACTCAAATATCTTCAAGACCTTTCAAATGGTATATGTAACATCCTTTTTTATCGGGTAAATTTAGGAGAAAATAATTTTTGAAGTTTATTGTCTAGATTTTGACAATTTCGAGAAGCCAACTTTTCGAGATACTAAAAATCTATTTTGGACATGGTCTAAATTTTCGACATCTTCACCACACTGGAGACAGCAAACATTATTTACCAATTTCTTGTGTTTCATGTTAACAAAAGAAGGTAGATAGTTTCAAGAAATCCTCCAAATTGTAATATTAATTTTTCCAATTAGGATTAGGCCCCATAGATGTTTATAAGATTCCCTAGTACTAGTCTGTAAAGCATAAGAATTAGGGACCATAAGGAATTTCTGTAATAGTTTATATGCGCTACATACCAAAAACTCCCTAGATGACTCACCACTCCATACCAACAAATGATCATATGCCTCTTATGCTAGTGGGATTCAAAGAATTCTAGAAGAATGTGTCTTTCGCGCGTGCCTTGTTTCCATTGAGGTATGGTCAGAATTACAATTAACTTGTATTCTAGCTTCTACAGACGTGGGATTTGGTCAGTAGCTAACCTGGGCACATCGATCAGGCCCAAACGCACATTGGGCATTATCAATACACATTCCAATGACTCCTTAAAGCCTATTTGTTATGACTTTTGCCCCAATTTTGTAAAGTACTATACACGGATTGATAGGTCTAAAATTTGTTGGGTTTGTAGGATTTTGACATTTAGGGATAAGCATTATATCAGTATTATTGACTGAATCGAACTCCTTACCATCATTCAAAATGCCCAAACAGAACGCAATAACATCACCCTCTACAATATGCCAATAACGCTAGTAAAATAATGCAGGGAATCCATTATCCCCCGGTGCCTTAATAGGGCCCATTTCCTTCAAGGCCGCATAGACCTCATCCTTTGTGTATCTAACCATCAAAAAGATATTAACTTTGGTAGAAATACTTGTATCAATTCTCGACAATAAATGTGCCAACTTGCCAACTCCTATTGATGTAAACAAATGCTGGAAAAATTTTGTAGCTACCTCCCCTATCTACCTCACTTCCAACCTCACGCTACAGTCTACTGATAGTGTTCATCCGCTTACGTACAAAATCATATATCTATGGAAGAAAGTTGTCTTCTTGTCCCTCAACCTCAACCAATTAGCACATGCCCTTTGTTCCTAGAAAGCCTCCTCTTTATCAATCTCCAAGTTGAGATGAACTTTCGTATCAATAAGCTTTGTCAAAGTGTCATCATCCCTTTCCATATCCATCAAACCTTCCAATTTCTTTGTAAGATCCCGTTTTAGCCCTTCACGATTGGCCTTAAATAGCTTTTCCCACTCCATCAAACCTTTGTGCAACCTATCCAATTTATCCAAGGTAGAGTCGGAGGACACACCCAAAGTTCGCTTAGTTTCTCCCTTTAACGAATCCTCTATTGTCCACTAAGCTTCAAACTGAAATCTCAATTTCCTCGGCCTTCCCTATCCTAATATGTATTAATAAAAAATGGGCAATGATTAGAAAAATCATGTTGTAAATGTCCAACACAAGCGTTTGGAAACCTAGTCAACCACTCATCATTCTCAACCCCTCTATCCAGTCTCTCCCTTATATTTGTCTCAGGCAAGTTCCCTCATTCCTAAGTGAACCACATTCCACAATAACCTACATCTGTTAATTTGCATTCCTCAAGAACTGTTCAAAATTCCTCCATTCTTCTTTTCATTCCTAAGTGAGCCACATTCCACAATAACCTACATCTGTTAATTTGCATTCCTCAAGAACTGTTCAAAATTCCTCCATTCTTCTTTCTAACCTCAGCAACCCTCCTACATTCTCAAAAGAATACATAATTTCATTGAAGTCTCCACATAAATTTTTTTTAATTTAAATGGAAATAACATAAAGTGTATTAGTTTAATTTTTGTTGATAGTTTATTTTGTAGTGAGGGTATTTTGAAGAAACAGAGCAGGTATGTTTCTGCTTTTTTTTTAATATTAGTTTTTTTATGTATTTTGTAATGGGCCAAATTTTCCTGGGGCCTAAACACATTAAAACCAAATAATAATAATAATAATAGTTTAAGCCCTTTACAAAAATCCTCAGCCTAACTACACTATCCTAGCTACACAAGCCCAAAGCCACCAATGGCCCGAAATGATTTTCAAAACAGAAACCCTATATCCTTGTGTGCCGCTGCCTTCACGTGCTAAGTCAGTATGCTCGTCGCCCGAAGACCACCATTCTTAGCATCTTGCACCAAAATGGTAACCTCTGCTTCGTTAACTTCCTCCCTGGTACCTACAAAGTAATAGAACAGGACAGAAGTGGCAAGAAACAGCAAAAGCAGAGATAAACCAAATAGCAAGAAAAAAAAATCAAATCACTTGTATTTTCAGCTATAAAAAGCCCCAAGACCTGATTGTAATTTTTTACAGATGATAAAAAAAATACAAAAAGAAAACAGAGAATATTAATCAAAAGAATTCAAAGTAAAGAAGGTAACTTGTTTTTCAATTACGTTTTTAATTTTTTTATTTTGTAAATAAATCATAAAAAAAAGAGTTTGAAATTTACCTTTTTTTCTTTGTACCTCACCACCGCCAAGGCTCCTCCTTGTCGCGAAAGTCATGAGACCCTTTCGGGTTTCAGTTTGGGCTTTATTCAAGAGGAATATGATGGGTCATGAGGAAAAAAAGGGGATGATGGTCAAAATTTTCTTTTCTTTTTTATATTATCTCTTCTAGATTCGAAATATAGAGTGAAAAAGACAAAAAAAAAGAGAACCTTTTGAGTTTCGGCCACCGTGCACGAAGACGATGATGGCGACGGACAGTGGCTACCGATGTCGGAGCTCTGGCCGGACCCCCAAACGGAAACTGAAAGGGGGAGAGGATTTGAGAGCCCCTTTTGTTTTTTTTTTGAGAAGTAGAGAAAAAAATAATTTTTTTAGAAAAAATAATTTAAATAGCCTTTGTGAAACAACACTATTTCATTTAGGCTTTTAAAACATAAAACGGAGTAGTTTCAAGACACACGCCCATGTTCTAGGCCATGTGTCACACACGGCTGAGACACATGCCCATGTCTCTATCCAGGTGCCTAATTCTAAGCATTTTTTTTTCAATTTTAAGATGCAGGGGACACACAGCCAAATCACACGCCCATGTGCCAAGCCGTATGTCACACACGGTCAAGACACACGTCCATATGTCTACCCGTGTGGACAAAATAATGCCATTTCCTAGCCTTATTTCTCACCCAAATTTTCCAACAAGCTACACCAATACTTACTATCATATACTAACCAATTCAAGCATTATAACCAAGCCAATTTTATCATCTAGCATATTATATCATCATATACATTCATGTTTATAATCTTACCTTTTAAAAACATGCATGTTTAACATAACTCAATTAAACAGACTAAACACATATGTATTTATCATAATTTAACCTTATAAATATACCAAAACCAACTATGACTAGCCATTCCAATGGCTAGATTACAAAGTATCATTTACAAGCCAACAATTGGCCAAGTTAACCTATACATGCCATTATACCAACATAAGTTTACTATTTATACCAAACGAGCTAGTGGATAATGTGATGATACTCCGACCAATCTCCAACCTTTGCGAGCTTTCGAGCACTATAAAACAGAGAAAAAAAAACCTAGTAAGCATTTAATGCTTAGTAAGTTCGTATAATAGGAATTAAACTTACCAATAACATTCATTAAAATAAGCATTCAATAACATGCTTCCCTACAAATTAGCAATTTGCCTAATCACATACACTCAATTAAGCAAGTTAGTCACATAATTCACATGTGCATCAAATAAGCATGGATGAGCTCATCATGCTACAAACTTTTAGGTATTTCAGAAGAAATCAAGACATAATTATTTTAAATCTCAAAATTTTCTCATGTCAGGAGCTTTATCTATTAAATTGTTGAAATAACGATGGATACTCGAGTAGTACACACAAGCTGTACAAAACTGTAAACCGTAAACTCATAATCAGGGGTACCCATTAGGAAACATAATTAAAGCACACTCTCGAGCGACATATCAGGATGTTCAGATGAGTCAAGTAACAGGACATTTATCCAGGCTAAATAGGAAACTCATAAGAGTTTTAATTGGGAGCTCATAGAGCTTTACAGGAAACTCTGAAGAGTTATTATCAAGGAACACTGGATAAGGTAACAGAGAGTTCAAGCGAGTCATGTCAGGAAGCTTATAAGAGCCTATATCAGGATGCTTACATAGATTTGCGTTTGTGTCTACATTATATGCTGGATCACAACCAATCGAATCTTGTAACAGGACGCTCACAAAAAGTTACGGTAATGTGTAACACATGCAGAATCACTGTGACAGCCCTAATGTGACCCTAGTCGGAAAGTGGTTTCGGGACCACAAGACCGAGTCGTAAAAATAATTAATTGCTATATTCTGTGCTTATTATGTGTGAACATGAGTATGTGGAAGTTTCATTCCCTAATTTTACCAATTGCATGAGAAAATTGTTAATAGGGATCGATTTGAGACATGGAGAAAATATGATAGTCCAATTTAAAATGGTCTATTAGTGCATGTACCAAAAAGAGTGGACTTGCATGTCAAATAGACCATTTTTGAATGTGAATGGCCGGCCAACACACGCATGCATTATGGTGTTCCCTTGTCTTCATTTTTTTATATTTGGTGGGAATTATGTATAATAAATTTATATTAGTAAGTGGTGATAAAAACAAAGTTCCATCATCTTTTCTATCATCTTGCCGAAACCATAAGGAAAAGAAAAGAAAAAAATGGAAGCTAGGACATTCAGCCAAGTGAGTTTATAGATTAAGGTATGATATCATGTGGTTCTTTGGCATTTTTTTTGTGAAGTTGAGTTGTTTTGATGCTCATAACATGACCCATGTGTTGATTTTTGAGTTGTGTTGCAAGAAACCTTTGGTTATGTTCTTATATGCCAAATTGATGATGTTTTGTAGTATGTGATTTGAAATGGTTATAGATGAATATGAACTAAGAAACATGTATTATTGAGTAAGTAGAAGATAGAAAGGGGTTTAAATGGGAGGTTCATTTGATTTATTTTGTCCTTGTATGAAAAGTGGTTCTTTGTTAAGGCCGAATGAGTCATGCTAGATTAGTTGAAAAGAATGTTCATGTTATGAGGTAATTTGAAAAATTGACCGAAACATGAAAGGAATAATGAAAGTTGTATTAAGTTTAATGTGCATACTTTAGTCTAAGTGTTGAGGAGTATTCGGCTAAGATAGTTGAAATGTGGGTGTTGCCGATTTTTAAATTTAGATTATGGGAGTGGCTATAATGGGCATTAAGATGTTGAACTTAAGAAATTAGAAGTAAATGAACTTGATAGTATTTAAGAGATAGAGGTGATAGATTAATGTTGCACATTCGGCTATGGTTAGGCATGTAGATGATCTTATCTTGATTTAGATAATTAGGCATAAAAGGGTGGTAAAGGGGATGGAATTGTCGAATGATTAGTTGGGTAACAAAAGAAGCATTCGGCCATCTCTTGAGAGCTTGTGTGATGTTGGGTTTAAAATTAGCAAAGGTAACTTACCTAATGCATGTGCATGTGTGATTAGATTTTTGATGATATGGTAGTTGCATGAGGTTGTTAGCCGAATATACTAACATACATATACATGTGAAATTGGATTGTAAATATTTAGCAAGGTGGTTAAACTAGTTAAATTATTGATTTAGCTCAAGGAGTTAAAGGAGGTGAATCGAGCAAAGGCAAAGAAAAGGTTATCGAGTAGCCGAGTTGGAACCGTCTTACCCAACACGAGGTAAGTCATTAAGCATGTAGTTGGTATTATTTCAAATGGTCATAATGTTTATGTATTGATGCTGAATGGAATGAATAAATATACATATATATATATGCATGTACGTATGTGATGATGAAATTGTTGAATGAAAAGAAAAGAGGTAAGATGTACTGAGTTGTTGATCTCGGCACTAAACGTGCGGGTATAACCATTTATGACCATGAGATTGGCGCTAAGTGCGCGGGATTAAATTGTACAGCACTAAGTGTGCGATTTGACTATGTTGCACTAAGTGTGCGAAATGAATATGATGCACTAAGAGTGCGAATTGACCATGCGGCACTAAGTGTGCGAGTTTGACTATGTAGCACTAAGTGTGCGATTTGATTACGTAGCACTAAGTGTGCGAGTTGATTATATAGCACTGAGTGTGCGGGCTCAATATACATTCGTGAATCATTATGGACACTATGTGTGCGACACTATTGAGTCGATCGCGGACAGCGGATCGGGTAAGTGTCTTGAGTACATGGCTAATAGGTGCTATGCTTATACTTGGTGTTGAGCTCGGTAAGTTGAACCTATGTGACAACTATACTTGAAGTCACGTACATAAAATTTATCGTAGGATGGGTGAAAGGCCGTTTAGTCGTTTGATTGTAACGAAAATAAATTGATTTATGAAAATGCTTCAATGTCCTATTGATGAGTATATGGATTGTGAATGCATGAATTGATATGAAATTGAATCGATAGGTTGGAGGAACTATGGTATGGTTCGGTATGGATGGAGTAAATTGTCTTGTTCCATTTTGTTTCCTCTTGTGATAATGTTATTGATGGATGGTAGTGCATTGCTTATGACTTACTGAGTTATAAACTCACTCGGTGTTTCCTTGTCACCCATTATAGGTTGCTTGGACTCATCTATTTTTGCGGGGTCAGGCCGTCATCGAAGTCATCACACCGGATAGCAAGTTTTGGTACTTTCTTCTTAGTTGGCTTAGAAGAACATTTTGGCATGTATAAGCTATTACGTTGTGTTTGAACTTTGGCATGTAAACTTTAAGCCATGCGAAAATGGCACGAATGATCGATTGAGTTGGATCAAGGGTAGGCATGAGATGGACCTAGTTACTTTCGTAACAGATGCTGGCAGCAGCAGTGTCATGAGATTGAAAAATCACTAAAAATAGTAGGAGTGGAATTAATTGATGAATAAATTATGTAATCGAAGCTCGATGAGTCTGCTTTCATGAGGAAGTAACGAAAAGATCATATGGGCAGTATATTAAGAGATAATCAGATTATAGTGGGACAGGGCCAGAACGGTTTCTGGATTCCCTGCTCCGACTTTGGAAATTCATTACAAATTAACCAGAGATAATTAGGGGTCGTACCATATATGTACAGATTCCTCTCTGAGTCTAGTTTTCATAGAAACAAACGGCATCAGTATTGAAGCCCCGTGTAGGGAGATATCCAAGTCGTAATGGGCAAAGGTCAGTGTAGTCGACCCCTGCAACTTGGGAGACTTTGACTAATAAACTGTACTAATTGGCCCGACCAAAAATTCTAGAAAAAAATACATAGATGGGCACATGAGTCTAGTTTCTGGGAAAAATTACGAAACTGATTTTCGAGTTACGAAACTCAAGATATGATTTTTAAAACGACTAGTACACAGATTGGGCAGTGTCTGGAAAATAAATTTTGTAAGGGGTTAAAGTCAGTTAACACCTCGTGTTCGACTCCGGTGTCAGTTTCGGGTTCGGGGTGTTACATTTGATTGGTATCAGAGCTATGGTTTAGTCGGTTCTAGGACTACCATAGCGCGTATGAGTCTAGCTATACATGCCGAATGTTAATGTTTAAATGTGTGATGACTTCTGACGGTTGAAATGTTTTTGTTTTGATTAGTAAATGGACCCCGGTGAAGAAAGAACCCTAGCGGATGACGTTGAGAGTGTAGCGGCTGCTCCTGCACAAGGGACGCCGCCTGTTGAACCTCAGTCATCTGCGAATAATCAAGGTGAGGGGGCTAAACAAGCCTTCTTTACCATGATGAATGAGTGGGTCGCGCAATATGCCCGAACCAACCCGGCTGTCCAACAATTCCCAAATTTGAATAATCCACCCCAAGAGCCTGTAATGCCATCAGTCGCTGATCCTGTGAGGCTGAGTAAGCCACCTGTAGACTTGATTAGGAAGCGTGGGGCCGAGGAGTTCAAGGCCATAGTAACTGATGATGCCGAAAGGGCCGAGTTCTGGCTTGATAACACCATTCGGGTGTTCGATGAATTGTCATGCACACCCGACGAATGTCTAAAATGTGCTGTATCTTTGTTGCGAGACTCAGCCTACTATTGGTGGAGGACCTGATTTCCATAGTCCCGAACGAGCGAGTAACTTGGGACTTCTTTCAAACGGAATTCCGGAAGAAATTTATTAGCCAACGGTTCATTGATCAGAAGCGTAAGGAGTTCTTGGAACTCAAGCAAGGCCGTATGACTGTATCTGAATGCGAACATGAATTCGTAAGACTCAGTAGGTATGCCCGGGAGTGTGTAGCTGATGAGGTTGCTATGTGCAAAAGATTCGAGGAAGGATTGAATGAAGATTTAAAGCTACTAATGGGTATTTTGGAAATAAAAGAATTCGTAACACTAGTCGAACGAGCCTGCAAGGCGGAAGAACTTGGAAAGGAGAAGAGGAAGGCTGAATTTGAAGCTAGAGATTATCGTAAAAGATCGACGGGTAAAGCTCCGTTCTCAGCTGTAAAGAAGTTCAGGGAGGACATTAATAAGTCGAGGGCGACTGCGGGAATTTCCATCAGGGCAAGACCATCGATGGGCTCCCGAGCTACTTCGGTAGCTAGTGTGGGCAATAATCGTCACGAGAAACCTGAATGTCCCCAATGTGGAAGACGACACTTAGGTGAATGTTGGGGCAAGTCTACTAATAGGGCCTGTTACGGATGCGGTTCGAAGGACCACTTCATTAGAGATTGCACGGAGCTGGATAAGAAGAATAAGATTCAAGGTGCAAGACCTAGTGGAGTGACATCTAGAGGTAGACCACCGAGAATTTTAGGAGGCAGGAGTGGTAGTCAGAGGGGGCCTCTGATACGGCCGATCGAGCCGAGAACCGTACTCCTGCTAGAGCATATGCCATTCGCGCACGAGAGGAGGCATCCTCCCCCGACGTCATCACTGGTACCTTCACTCTCTTTGATACTAATGTGATTGCATTAATTGACCCTGGTTCTACTCATTCATATGTATGCGAAACCTTAGCAACCAGTAAGACTCTACCTGTTGAGTCTACTGAGCTCGTAATTCGAGTATCAAACCCATTGGGTCAATGCGTACTTGTTGATAAAGTGTGTAAGAGATGCCCTCTAATAATCCGAGAATCCTGTTTTCCGGCCGATTTGATGCTTTTGCCGTTCGACGAATTTGATGTTATTCTTGGTTTGGATTGGTTAACCGCGCATGATGCGGTTGTGAATTGCAAAAGCAAGACTATCGATTTGAGGTGCGCAAATAACGAAATAATCCGAGTTGAGTCTGCGGACTTAAGGGGGGTTGCCAGCTGTAATATCAGCAATGTTGGCCCAGAAATATGTAAGGAAAGGGTGCGAAGCATACCTCGCGTATGTACTTGATGACAAGGAGTTAGAAAAGAAACCCGAATCGGTGCCGGTGGTTTGTGAATACCCGGATGTTTTTCCTGAAGAGTTACCGGGTTTGCCACCTGTTCGGGAGGTAGAGTTTGGTATTGAGCTTGTACCTGGAACTACGCCAATTTCGATCGCTCCGTATCGTATGGCACTAACCGAGTTAAAAGAGTTGAAAGCTCAGTTGCAAGAATTGACGGATAGAGGTTTCGCTCGACCGAGTTTCTCACCTTGGGGTGCACCAGTATTGTTCGTGAAAAAGAAGGACGGAACCATGAGGTTGTGCATTGACTATCGTCAACTGAATAAAGTGACGATAAAGAATAAGTATCCGTTACCGCGTATTGATGATCTGTTCGATCAATTAAAGGGAGCATCGGTGTTTTCAAAGATAGATTTGAGATCGGGTTATTATCAGTTGCGGATTCGAGATTCGGACGTACCCAAAACTGCTTTCAGAACGAGGTACGGTCACTACGAGTTCTTAGTGATGCCGTTTGGGCTCACTAATGCCCATGCGGTGTTTATGGATTTGATGAATCGGATCTTTAGGCCGTATTTGGATCGGTTCGTAGTTGTGTTTATTGATGACATCTTGGTCTATTCAAGAGATGAGACCGAACATGCTGAGCATCTGAGGCTAGTGTTGCAAATTTTGCGGGATAAGCAGTTATATGCTAAGTTCAGTAAGTGTGAGTTCTGGTTAAGAGAGGTTAGCTTCTTGGGTCATGTGGTATCCGCATCAGGTATTCGAGTTGACCCGAGCAAAATTTCAGCCATACTTAACTGGAAGCCTCTGAGAAATGTTACCGAAGTCCGGAGCTTTCTAGGGCTCGCCGGTTATTACCGACGATTTGTCAAAGGTTTCTCGATGATAGCCACACCAATGACGAAGTTACTTCAAAAGGATGTTAAGTTCGAATGGACGGAGAAATGTCAGAAAAGCTTCGATCAACTGAAAACTCATTTGACTGAAGCTCCAATTTTGGTGCAACCCGAATCGGGTAAAGAGTTTGTCATTTATAGTGACGCATCCCTACTTGGGTTGGGTTGCGTATTGATGCAAGAAGGTCGAGTTGTGGCCTATGCGTCGAGACAATTGAAGCCACACGAGAGAAATTATCCGACCCATGATCTCGAACTAGCCGCCATTGTGTTTGCATTGAAAATATGGCGACATTATTTGTTTGGTGAGAAGTGCCATGTGTTTTCGGATCACAAAAGTCTCAAATATTTGATGACTCAACGAGACTTGAATCTGCGACAAAGACGTTGGCTTGAGTTGTTGAAAGATTACGAGCTTGTCATTGATTACCACCCGGGAAAGGCTAATGTGGTTGCGGACGCCTTAAGCCGGAAATCACTGTTTGCTTTGCGAGCGATGAATGTACACTTGTCTGTTCTACCTGACAATGTGTTAGTAGTTGAATTAAAAGCCAAACCATTATTGACTCATCAAATTCGTGAAGCTCAGAAAGTCGATGATGAATTGGTTGCAAAACGAGCTGAGTGTGTTCCGAACAAGAAATCAGAGTTTCAGATTGATGATGATGGTTGTTTGAGGTTTAGAAGTCATTTGTGTGTTCCAAGGAATTCGGAACTCATTCCGATGATTCTGAACGAATCCCATTGTAGCCGAATGTCAATTCACCCAGGGAGCACGAAAATGTACAACGACTTGAAACGTCGGTTTTGGTGGCATGGTATGAAACGAGACATCTCCGACTTTGTTTCGAGATGTTTAATATGTCAACAAGTGAAAGCGGAACATCAAGTGCCTTCAGGGTTACTTCAGCCGATCATGATACCCGAGTGGAAATGGGACCGAGTCACAATGGACTTTGTGTCTGGACTGCCATTGTCCGCAAGTAAGAAGGATGCGATTTGGGTTGTTGTTGATAGGCTGACTAAGTCGGCTCACTTTATCCCCGTGCGTACGGATATTTCATTGGATAAACTAGCCGAATTATATGTCTCTCAGATTGTGAGATTACATGGAGTACCTATTTCTATCGTGTCGGATAGAGATCCGAGATTTACCTCACAATTTTGGAAGAAATTGCAAGAAGCTTTGGGTACCAAGCTGCAATTTAGCACCGCTTTTCACCCCCAAACCGATGGTCAATCCGAGCGGATAATTCAGATACTTGAGGATATGTTGAGATGTTGCATCCTCGAGTTCAGTAGTTCATGGGAACGGTATCTACCTTTGATTGAATTCGCTTACAACAATAGTTTTCAATCAAGTATTAAGATGGCACCTTATGAGGCGTTGTACGGTCGTAAATGCCGTACGCCATTGTTTTGGACCGAGCTCGGTGAAAGTAAAATTTTCAGAGTTGATTTGATTAAAGATGCCGAACAGAAAGTAAATGTAATCCGTGAAAGTCTTAAGGCAGCCATAGATCGTCAGAAATCGTATGCGGACTTGAAACGAAAGGACATTGAATATCAGGTGGGAGATAAAGTGTTCCTTAAAGTTTCGCCTTGGAAAAAGGTACTCAGGTTTGGCCGTAAGGGCAAGTTGAGCCCGAGATTCATTGGGCCGTACGAAATCTCTGAACGAGTTGGTCCGGTTGCATATAGATTGATTTTGCCCCCTGAACTTGAAAGGATACACGATGTCTTTCATGTTTCGATGCTTCGACGCTATAGATCTGATCCTTCGCACATAATTAGTCTGTCGGAGGTTGAAATTCGAGCCGATATGAGTTATGAAGAAGAGCCGATGTGTATCCTAGCTCGTGAAGTGAAGGAGTTGTGGAACAAAAAGGTTCCGTTAGTAAAGGTGTTATGGCTCAAACACGGGATTGAGGAAGCTACTTGGGAAACCGAGAGTTCGATGAAAGAACGATACCCAAACCTATTTACTGGTAAGCTTTTCGAGGACGAAAATTTCTTAAGTGGGGAGAGTTGTGACAGCCCTAATGTGACCCTAGTCGGAAAGTGGTTTCGGGACCACAAGACCGAGTCGTAAAAATAATTAATTGCTATATTCTGTGCTTATTATGTGTGAACATGAGTATGTGGAAGTTTCATTCCCTAATTTTACCAATTGCATGAGAAAATTGTTAATAGGGATCGATTTGAGACATGGAGAAAATATGATAGTCCAATTTAAAATGGTCTATTAGTGCATGTACCAAAAAGAGTGGACTTGCATGTCAAATAGACCATTTTTGAATGTGAATGGCCGGCCAACACACGTATGCATTATGGTGTTCCCTTGTCTTCATTTTTTTATATTTGGTGGGAATTATGTATAATAAATTTATATTAGTAAGTGGTGATAAAAACAAAGTTCCATCATCTTTTCTATCATCTTGCTGAAACCATAAGGAAAAGAAAAGAAAAAAATGGAAGCTAGGACATTCGGCCAAGTGAGTTTATAGATTAAGGTATGATATCATGTGGTTCTTTGGCATTTTTTTTGTGAAGTTGAGTTGTTTTGATGCTCATAACATGACCCATGTGTTGATTTTTGAGTTGTGTTGCAAGAAACCTTTGGTTATGTTCTTATATGCCAAATTGATGATGTTTTGTAGTATGTGATTTGAAATGGTTATAGATGAATATGAACTAAGAAACATGTATTATTGAGTAAGTAGAAGATAGAAAGGGGTTTAAATGGGAGGTTCATTTGATTTATTTTTGTCCTTGTATGAAAAGTGGTTCTTTGTTAAGGCCGAATGAGTCATGCTAGATTAGTTGAAAAGAATGTTCATGTTATGAGGTAATTTGAAAAATTGACCGAAACATGAAAGGAATAATGAAAGTTGTATTAAGTTTAATGTGCATACTTTAGTCTAAGTGTTGAGGAGTATTCGGCTAAGATAGTTGAAATGTGGGTGTTGCCGATTTTTAAATTTAGATTATGGGAGTGGCTATAATGGGCATTAAGATGTTGAACTTAAGAAATTAGAAGTAAATGAACTTGATAGTATTTAAGAGATAGAGGTGATAGATTAATGTTGCACATTCGGCTATGGTTAGGCATGTAGATGATCTTATCTTGATTTAGATAATTAGGCATAAAAGGGTGGTAAAGGGGATGGAATTGTCGAATGATTAGTTGGGTAACAAAAGAAGCATTCGGCCATCTCTTGAGAGCTTGTGTGATGTTGGGTTTAAAATTAGCAAAGGTAACTTACCTAATGCATGTGCATGTGTGATTAGATTTTTGATGATATGGTAGTTGCATGAGGTTGTTAGCCGAATATACTAACATACATATACATGTGAAATTGGATTGTAAATATTTAGCAAGGTGGTTAAACTAGTTAAATTATTGATTTAGCTCAAGGAGTTAAAGGAGGTGAATCGAGCAAAGGCAAAGAAAAGGTTATCGAGTAGCCGAGTTGGAACCGTCTTACCCAACACGAGGTAAGTCATTAAGCATGTAGTTGGTATTATTTCAAATGGTCATAATGTTTATGTATTGATGCTGAATGGAATGAATAAATATACATATATATATATGCATGTACGTATGTGATGATGAAATTGTTGAATGAAAAGAAAAGAGGTAAGATGTACTGAGTTGTTGATCTCGGCACTAAACGTGCGGGTATAACCATTTATGACCATGAGATTGGCGCTAAGTGCGCGGGATTAAATTGTACAGCACTAAGTGTGCGATTTGACTATGTTGCACTAAGTGTGCGAAATGAATATGATGCACTAAGAGTGCGAATTGACCATGCGGCACTAAGTGTGCGAGTTTGACTATGTAGCACTAAGTGTGCGATTTGATTACGTAGCACTAAGTGTGCGAGTTGATTATATAGCACTGAGTGTGCGGGCTCAATATACATTCGTGAATCATTATGGACACTATGTGTGCGACACTATTGAGTCGATCGCGGACAGCGGATCGGGTAAGTGTCTTGAGTACATGGCTAATAGGTGCTATGCTTATACTTGGTGTTGAGCTCGGTAAGTTGAACCTATGTGACAACTATACTTGAAGTCACGTACATAAAATTTATCGTAGGATGGGTGAAAGGCCGTTTAGTCGTTTGATTGTAACGAAAATAAATTGATTTATGAAAATGCTTCAATGTCCTATTGATGAGTATATGGATTGTGAATGCATGAATTGATATGAAATTGAATCGATAGGTTGGAGGAACTATGGTATGGTTCGGTATGGATGGAGTAAATTGTCTTGTTCCATTTTGTTTCCTCTTGTGATAATGTTATTGATGGATGGTAGTGCATTGCTTATGACTTATTGAGTTATAAACTCACTCGGTGTTTCCTTGTCACCCATTATAGGTTGCTTGGACTCATCTATTTTTGCGGGGTCAGGCCGTCATCGAAGTCATCACACCGGATAGCAAGTTTTGGTACTTTCTTCTTAGTTGGCTTAGAAGAACATTTTGGCATGTATAAGCTATTACGTTGTGTTTGAACTTTGGCATGTAAACTTTAAGCCATGCGAAAATGGCACGAATGATCGATTGAGTTGGATCAAGGGTAGGCATGAGATGGACCTAGTTACTTTCGTAACAGATGCTGGCAGCAGCAGTGTCATGAGATTGAAAAATCACTAAAAATAGTAGGAGTGGAATTAATTGATGAATAAATTATGTAATCGAAGCTCGATGAGTCTGCTTTCATGAGGAAGTAACGAAAAGATCATATGGGCAGTATATTAAGAGATAATCAGATTATAGTGGGACAGGGCCAGAACGGTTTCTGGATTCCCTGCTCCGACTTTGGAAATTCATTACAAATTAACCAGAGATAATTAGGGGTCGTACCATATATGTACAGATTCCTCTCTGAGTCTAGTTTTCATAGAAACAAACGGAATCAGTATTGAAGCCCCGTGTAGGGAGATATCCAAGTCGTAATGGGCAAAGGTCAGTGTAGTCGACCCCTGCAAATTGGGAGACTTTGACTAATAAACTGTACTAATTGGCCCGACCAAAAATTCTAGAAAAAAATACATAGATGGGCACATGAGTCTAGTTTCTGGGAAAAATTACGAAACTGATTTTCGAGTTACGAAACTCAAGATATGATTTTTAAAACGACTAGTACACAGATTGGGCAGTGTCTGGAAAATAAATTTTGTAAGGGGTTAAAGTCAGTTAACACCTCGTGTTCGACTCCGGTGTCGGTTTCGGGTTCGGGGTGTTACAATCACTACTGATCAGGATGCTCGTAGGAACTACATAACAGGATGCTCGAGAGAGCTTATAACAAGATTGCTCTTCTGAGTTATATTCTGTCTGCAACATATGCAGGACCACTTTCAGTATGGGAAATGATTGAATCCATCGAAATTCATTATTCAACGGAACTTATCATTTATCAAGTAATATCGGGCATATGATCAATTTCATACATTAAACATTTGTATAATTCACCAAAAAACATCATTCAATTTCAAACATATTAATATGCATAATTAAGTTACACGAATTTACCTTGACACTTGTTCGTATTTAAAAGTCTACTAATTCGACACATTTTCTTTTCCTCAATCTAACTTCAAATTTGAGTTATCCGGATCCAATTGAACCAATTAAGCTTGCTTGAATACTTTTCTCTTTTCTAGGTTTTCCATGTCTAAATTTGGAGAAGATGATATAAAATAAGATGATATTTTCTATTATCATCTTTTAATTATTTTAGTTTCCAATTTAATCCTTGCCCTTTTTTAATTTTTCCATGGATGATTCATCAAAAATATCTACTAACTTTTCTTTAATGGTCTAGTTACCATATAACGACCTCAAGTTTTGAATTCCATAGCTAATTAATCCTTTTAGCTACTAGAACTCAACTTTTGCATTTTTTGCAATTTGGTCCTTTCCATAATTAAACACATAATTAGTAAAATTTTCTTATTAGAATTTTCATATAACATTCCTATCATAATGTAGACCATGCAATAATATTAAAATATATTTTCTTTCTGGCTCGAATTTGTTGTCTTGAAACCACTATTTCGATTTCACTGAAAATAGGCTATTACAACTCTCCCCCTTTAAGAATTTTCGACCTCGAAAATCTTACCAGTAAAGAGATTTAGATATTGCTTTCTCATGGTATTCTCCAGTTCCCAAGTAGCCTCTTCTATACCATGTAGTTGTCAAAGAACTTTTACTAAAGCTACCTTTTTATTTCTTAAATCTTTTGTTTCGCGTGCCAGTATTTTAATTGGTTCCTCACTATATGTCAAGTCAAGCTGAATCTCTACCTTTGTCAGAGAAATAACATGTGAAGAATCTGACCGATATCGTCGTAACATGGACACATGGAAAACATTGTGAATTCTGTCAAGTTCTGATAGTAATGCCAACCAATATGTAACAGGTCCGATTCTTTCTGTAATTTTATATGGCCCGATGAACTAAGACTCAGTTTTCCTTTACGGCCAAATCGGAGAACCTTCTCTCAAGGTGCTACTTTCAAGAATACCTTATCACTGACCTGAAATTCTATCTCTTTTCGTTTAAGATCGGCATAAGACTTTTGACGATCAGAGATTGTTTTCAAACTATTCCGAATCACCTTTACCTTTTCTCCAGCTTCACGAATCAAGTCAACTTAGTGTATCTTTTTTCCACTAAGCTCTGTCTAATACAATGGAGTTCTACATTTACGACCATATAAAGTCTCATATGGTGCCATCTTAATACTGGACTGAGAACTGTTATTATAAGCAAATTCAGCTAAAGGCAGATACTTTTTCCAGTTACCTTCAAATTCTAGCACACAGCACCGAATCATATCTTCCAAAATTTGTATAACACATTTGGATTGTCATTCAGTCTAAGGATGGAATGCAGTGCTGAAATGTAATTGTGTGCCTAAAGTTTTTTGCAACTTGCTCCAAAATCGGGATGTAAACCGAGTATCTCTGTCTGAAATAATAGGGACTGGTACTCCATGCAATCTGACAATCTCAAAAACATATAATTCAACCAACTTATCCAAAGAGAAATCAATACGTACCGAAATAAAGTGTGCAAACTTTGTTAACGGTCAACAATTACCCAAGTAGCATCTTTGTTCTTCGAAGAAAAAGGTAATCCTGATACAAAATCCATAGTAATTCTTTCCCACTTCCATTCTGGTATTGTAACTGGCTGTAGTAATCCCGAAGGCACCTGATGTTCAGCTTTTACTTGTTGACATATCAAACATTTAAATACAAATTCAGAAATATCCCGTTTTATTCTCGGCCACCAGTACATCTTTTTCAAATCATTATACATTTTGTTACTACTAGGATGAATAGACATGGTACCATTATGAGCTTCATGAGAATCTTTTGTACCAGTTCTGAGTTCTTCGGAACACATATTCTTCATTTGAATAACAAACAACGATCATACCAATCTAAAATTCTAAATCAGGATTCAACTCACACTGTTCTCGTTTAGCTTGTAATTTTTCATCACCGTTCTGAATTTCACAGATCTATTGCAGAAATGTCAGTTTATCTTTTAGCTCAGCTATAATTGAACCTTCATCTAACAATGACAATCGAGTATTCATTGCTCGCAAGGTAAATAAAGACTTTCTGCTTAGGGCGTCAGCAATCATATTAGCTTTTCTCGGATGATAGTTAATAACAAGATCATAATCTTTCAAAAATTCAAGCCACCTACACTGTCTCAAGTTCAAGTCTTTCTGTGACATCAAATACTTCAAGCTCTTGTGATCAGTAAAGATGTGACATTTTTCACCAAACAGTTAATGTTGCCATATTTTCAGTGTAAACACAATAGTTTCCAATTCAAGATAATGTATCGGGTAATTTCTTTCATGCGGTTTTAGTTGTCTAGAAGCATAGGCTATTACTTTACCTTCTTGCATCAATACACAGCCTAAACTATTCAACGATGCATTATTGTAAATTATAAATTCTTTACCAGATTCAGACTGAACTAATACAGGTGCTTTTGTCAATAAGGCTTTCAATCTGTCAAAACTCTGCTGACATTGATCAGACCACTCGAATTTCATATTTTTTTTTACAAAGACGGGTCATTGGAGAAGCTATCATTAAGAATCATTTAACAAATCTCCAATAATATCCAGCTAGTCCTAGAAAACTTCTGACTTCGGATACATTCTTTGGTGGTTTCCAATTAACAATAGCTGAAATTTTATTCGGATCCACCCGAATACCTTCTGCGGATGCTATATGTTCAAGAAAACCAACTTCCCGCAGCTAAAATTCACATTTACTGAATTTGGCATATAATTGTTTCTCACCTGGAGTTTACAACACTATTCTCAAATGATCAGCATTTTCATCTCGGGAGTAAACCAGAATATCATCAATAAATACCACTACAAACCTTGTAACAGCCCATTTTCAGTGAAATCAAAACAGTGGTTTCGAGACCACAAATCTGATCTGAAAATAAATTATTTTTTATTACATGGTTCGTAATATGTTAGAAATGTCATGTGAAAATTTTGATAAGAAAATTTTACCGATTATGTGCTTAATTATGGAAAGGATCAAATTGCATAAAATGCAAAAGTTGAATTCTAGTATCTAGAAGGATTAAATAGCTATGGAATTCAAAACTTGAGGTCCTTATATGGTAATTAGACCACTAATAAAAAGTTAGTAGTTTTTTTGTATGATTCATCCATGGAAAATTAGAAAAATGCTAAGGAAAAAATTGGAAATCAAAATTATTAAAGATGATAAATTAATTAAATAGAAATAAAAATCATTTTTATCATCTTCTTCCCCAAAATATTCCATGAAAACCCTAGGAGAGAGAGAAGAAACTTTCTTGGCCAAATTGGGTAAGTTTTCTTATCCTATTTTTACTAATTTTGATATTTTTGAAACCGGGATAGCTTAATCTATCTATTTGGGGGATCAATTTGAGAAGTTATCAAATTATGGAAATTAGGTCATGGATGAATATGCTGAAAATTTAAAATTTATGGTAGAAAATGAAAGCTGTTGATAGATAAACAACTTTTACAAAGTGATTTTTGAAGAAAACATGATTTAGGGACTAAAATGTAAATTAGTGAAAATTGAAGAAAAATTCTGAATTTTTTAGAACATATGTGCTGTAAATTTTAAGGTGAAATTTTGGTTAGGCTTGGAATAGGGAGTAAATTGCATAAATTTTATTTTTCGAGCTTAGGGACGAAATGGGAATTTAGGGAAAAGTTATGTAAATTGAGTTCACTGAATACGAAATGTGATAAATTGATGTAAAATTTACTTGTATAGATCCAAATAGACCAAATTCGGAGCTAGAACGAGGAAAAAAGGAAAATGTCAGATTAGTAGATTTTACGTACATGAACATTTGTCAAGGTAAGTTCTTGTAACTAAATTGTGTATGTTTACATGCTTGAATTAAATGTTGTGATTGTGAATTGAATAAATATTTTATATATATGACATTGAAAATATCTGACAAAGTCCGATCAATAGTAATGCCTAATAAATGATAAATGATAAAAATGTTACTTATATGCTTGAAATGAATGTGGAATGTGTTTACTTGAATTATATGAATGTTATGGATGTATGAAATAATCACATGCTCGATAATACTTGGAAAATGTTTAAATCCCGGTTGAATAAATGGAAAATCAATGGATATGTGATTTCCCAAAATGAACGAGGTCCTGCATTTGTTGTTGACGGGATTTAGCTCAGACGAGTAATCCTATTGACCTCATTATAGAAAGGATTTAACCCGGATGGGTAATCCTGATATAAGTCCTCTCGAGCATATGTTATGGATTGGATTTAGCCCAGACGGGTAATCCAAATCAAGCTCCTTAGAGCATATGTCATAAAAGGATTTAGCCTAGACTGGTAATCCTGTTGTATACATATTGTAACGCCACTAACCCGAATCTGTCACCGGAATAGAGTTACGGAGCATTACCGGAGTTACCGATTCATTTATCAGATATTTCATTAATCCGATATCTTTTATTTTCCACGTTCAAGTCTCGTATTCAAGTCATCGGATCTTTATAAAGAAATTTGATCGTCGTTTTCATTTATTTCATGTTATAATACATTCAACTAATGCTCTAAACAAAATTATCATTTTACCCCTAAACTTTTAATTAATGATGATTTCATCCTTAGGTTAAAATAAAATAAAATTATTACAATTTAATCCTTATTTCCAGCCGTTATTCTCACACAAATTGATAACAACCTATGAATTCTATAAAATGTCAGATTTTTCCATAATTTCAATACTTTTCAATTTAATCTTTAAAACATGTTTTTCCCCGATCTTGAGCTAAATTAATAATTTCATTCAAATTTGTAATTTAAATAATAAAATAATCCATTTCATGCAAATTGGTCATTTCGAACATTTGTTTTTACAAAATTGCCCATAAAATTTTACTTTTATTCAATTTAGTCCATGAGCCTAAAACATACAAATTAGCCATGCTTGCTGAATATTCATACATATTTTCCTCCTCCTCCTCTCCATTCCACATCCTTAATTTATATAACATGCAACAAGTAACATTATCAATAATTTAACTATTTACTTATGTATATTCAAAACTGTCCATTTGCGTCATAGTCACTAAATTATTTATATCTTAAGCTACAGAACTCAAAATTAAGATCCGCTAATTTTCGATAAAACTAGACTTACTTATATTATTACCATGAAATTTTCAGAATTTTTTATTTAGCCAATAAGTACAGTTTATTCTTTAAAGTTTTCCCTGTTCTGCTGTCTAACAGTTCCGACCCTTCTTCACTTAGAATTAATTATCTCATTGTACGAGATTCGGATGATGTTCCTGCTTATTTTTATTGAAAATATACTCTTTAAGGATTTTAAAAATATAAATTAAATCCCTTAATTATTTTTATCCAATTTTTGATAATTTTCCAAAATCAGAACAGGGGAACCCGAAATCATTCTGACATTGTCTCACGAAACTTATTATATCTCATGATTTACAATTCCATTGCTTACACTGTTTCTTCTATAAGAAACTAGACTCAATAAGCTTTAATTTCATATTTTATTCATCCTCTAATTAGATTTCTAAAATTTTTGGAGATTTTTCAAAGTTAGACTATTGCTGCTGTCCAAAACTGTTTTAGTGCAAAATGTTGATTTTCATTTTGCCCCAAATTTCACAGTCCATACAATTCAGTCCTTACTTAATTAACCCCTCAATTAAACTAATTTTATCAATTAATACTTTTCCTAGACATTATAAGTTATTTCATAACTATTGAAATTCAAGATTTCCACATAAAACTCTAACTTCAAACTCTTTTACAATTTAGGTCCCAAATATTCACTTTCTATTTAATTCTTTCAATAAATTCAGCATATAAACAATTTAAAGCTCTAATTCTATGTCAAATCATCATATCATTCCAGCACATATTCATAGAAACTTTCAATTTCTTTCATAGAATCAAGAACTAATGAATTCAACAAATGGTCCTAGTTGTAAAAGTCACAAAAACACCAAAAATTTCAAGAAATAATCAAGAATTGAACTTACTTGCAGTAAAAATATGAAAAACCAGCTTAAGGGAACTCTTCCATAGTGTTTTTGCTGATGAGAATGCAGAAAAATAAAGAGAAATCTAGATAATTCCACTTTAGTCCTAGCTTTATTAAGTAAATTTTACAATTTTCCAATTTTGCCCTTAATTCCCCTTATTTTCTTGGTGATTTCATGCTCTTGCCGTCTAGCCCAAATATACCTTGGGTCTATTTTCCTTTTAAACCCTCTTTATTTTATCATTTAAGCTATTTAATCATTTCCCACAATTTTACATTTGATACAATTTAGTCCTTTTTGTTCAATTAGCTATCAGTACTGTAAAATTTCTTGACGAAACTTTAACACTAACTTATTAACACTCCATAAATATTTATAAAAATATTTATGGCTCGATTTAAAATTCTCGAGGTCTCGATACCTCGTTTTCAATTTTAATTATTTTAATATATATATATTAGTACATTTCACTATTTCAATATTTTTCCTAACTTCACATTTAACTTATACTCACTAAATTAATAATATTTCCTACTCATTTGTCGGATTTAGTGATCTCGAATCACTATCCGACACCACTGAAATTAGGCTGTTACACATATTAGACTCGAAAGTGTACACTCAAAAATAGTACCTTAGGGGTACCATTGAATATGAATTGACGGATCCTGATTTGTACACCTTGAGTGTACTACCTGTGTATCGATCGATATTTCAAATAAATTCAACGGGTGACAATCCAGACATGAGAAGATATGAATAATAAAGTGAGTTATTACACGTATCCGTCTTGAAATATAATAAAATGATGATACATGACAAGTAATATATGAAAGTATGAGATAATGATATTTGTATATGGAAATTATTTGATGAGAATGTTCATCCTTAATTATAGACTTGTATACCTTGAGTGTACTATTACTTGTGTGACCTTGATATTTCGAATGATATAATTAAATTTCTGACATGAAATAATCTGAACTCACGATGAACTATTATGAAATTATTCTTGTAATATAAAGAGATGATTCATACATGTTAAATGAATACATGTTGTGGAAAGCATGTGTGCATGGAAACTTGATTGTTGTTGAGCCCATATATGTTTTGATGTTATTATGAAATATATGACTAACAAGGGCAATGAGGATGTGTGTAGGGCTTGAGGTCAAATTGATTGAATATGCCTTACATAGTTACCTCAAAATAGAACGAATGGTAAGTTAAGTACCATGTTATAAGAACTTACTAAGCATTTTATGCTTACTTAATTTTATTTCCCTATTTTAAAGTAAATCGAAAGCTCGATGGATTAGAAGCTTGGTGGAGATCTGCCACACTATCCATCGGCCAATGTCGGTACAATATGGTAAAACAATTATGGTTACAATGCTATGTATATGTTATATTGGTCATATTGGCATGTAAACGTAAATGATTATTGTGATCTAGCCATTGGAATGGCTAGTGATGATTTTGTTTTGGTACATGTATATATGTATTTAAATTTATTTTATGAAGATAGCATAAGTGTTTCTTATTGATTGATTGAGAAAGGTAAGATTTAAGCATTAATGTATGTAACAATATATCATGTTAGATGTTATAAATTGCTTGAATTCAATGCTTGGGCTGGTTGGTATTTGGATGTAAGTTTGGTGCAGGAATTTGGTATGATTTTGGGTGAGAAATGAATCTAGGAATGACTTTATTTTGTCCACACGGGTAGACACACGGGCGTGTGTCTAGACCGTGTGTGACACATGGCCTAGTACATGGGCATGTGGTTAGGCCATGTGTCCCCTGCACCTTAAATTAGAGAAAACAGAATGCTCAGAATTGAGCACACGAGCAGAGACACAGGCATGTGTCTCAGCCGTGTGTGCTACACGGTCTGGAACACGGGCATGTGTCTTGGTCGTGTGAAATCTACACCTAATTTCGAAGGAATTTAATTAACCACACGGCCTAGCACACGGGAGTGTGGCATGGCCGTGTGCACAAGTCAGATAGTTACACAAGATCAAACACGGCCTGTAGCACGAGCGTGTCCCAAGGTCACACGGGCGTGTCCCTCAGGCCACACGGGCATGTGTGCCCTGTAACTTGGAAATTTTTTTGAAATTTCGCGAAAAATTCTTAGAGTCTCCGATTAATTCCCAACTCGATTCTAATGCTTGTATTGGCCTCGAGGGTCCATTTAAGGAACGTTATGAATAATCTCAAATAAAGAAAAGTGATTGATATGATTTATTTGTAAATGTTCTAAAAGTTTCGGTAATGCTCCGTAACCTTATTTTGGCAACGAATACGGGTTAGAGATGTTACAAACCTGTCTAGATATGGTTTAAAGATTCTGTTCATTAAATCCATGAATATTGCAGATGCATTCGTCAAACCAAATGGCATTACAAGAAACTCATAATGCCCATGCCTGGTTCTGAAAGCTGTCTTTGGCACATCTAAATCTTTTACCCGTAACTGATAGTAACTAGAATGAAAATCAATCTTCGAAAATACAGTGGCATCTTTCAATTAATCAAACAAGTCATCAATACGAGGCAGTGGATAATTATTCTTTATTGTGACTTTGTTGAGCTGCCTGTAATCTATACACAATCTCAATGATCCATCTTTCTTCTTTACAAATAGAACCGGTGCACCCCAAGGTGAGAAATTGGATCGAGCAAAGATTTTGTCAATCAATTCTTGCAACTGTGCTTTCAAGTCTTTCAACTCAGTAAGAGCCATTCTGTAGGGTGTTATGGATATCGGTGTTGTTCTCAGAACAAGATCTATAGAGAACTCCACTTCTCTAACCGGTGGTAAACCAGGTAATTCCTCCGAAAATACATCAGGAAATTCACAAACAACTGACATTGACTGAATTTTTGACTCAGATACTTTAGTATCCAACACATATGCAAGATGAGCATCATACCCCTTTCTGATATATTTTTGTGTTGATATTGCTGAGATCACAGTAGATAACCCATCTAGTTTATTAGATTCAACATGAAGTAACTCACCATTCTGACACTTTAACACAATATATTTATGTTTACAATTCACCACTACATCATGCTGGGTTAGCCAATCTATTCCCAAAATCATATCAAATTCATCAAAAGGAAACAACATTAGATCATCCGAAAAGCAATAACCTTTTATCATCAACAGGCAGTTCTTACAAATTTTATCCACCATAACATACTGGCCCAAGGGTTTGAAACTTTAACCACAAATTCAGTGAAATCAACAGGTATATTTTTAACAGACACTAATTTTGTGCATATGTATGAATGTGTGGAACCAGGATCAATCAAAACAGTAATATTAGTATCAAGAAGAGAAAATGTACCAGTAATGACATCTGGTGCACAAGCATCCCCTCTAGCACAAATAGTATATGTCATTGCTGGTGCTTGTACTTCAGATTTAACTGTTAAGCCTTTTGTAGCCCCTTGGCTACCACTGACATTTCCAGGGTATCGGGGCGGTCTACCTCTCGAACCAGGGTTGCTTGGCTTCGAAGTCTGATCAATATCTTTTTAAATCCTTTCCGGACAATCTTTTAAGAAAATGGTCAAGGTAACCACATCTATAACATGCTCCACTTCTCAAATGGCATTCCCCAAAATGAAATTCATTACAGTATTTACACCTCAGTTTGGGGTTACTGACACTTTTCACACTTGTTACATATGGAGATGAAGATATCGGGTTAGAATGTTGAGAGCCTTGTCTTTCCCAGAATATCCCGTAAATGTGGTAGAACTATCATGGTACTTTGTTAATTTTTTTTGAAATAGATGATTGTCACTTACCCATAAATCTTTTACCAAATACCCAAGCTTCTCTCTCTGCTTGCTTCTTTTCTTTACTTAATTCATCGGCTTTGTGTGCTCAATCAGCCAGTACGACAAATTTCCTCAATTCAAGAATTCCAATCAATAACTTGATATCTTCATTTAATCCTTCTTCAAAATATTTGCACATATTAGCCTTGGTTAGAACCTATTCTCTAGCACACTGGCTTAACCGAACGAATTCCTGCTTGTATTCAAATACTGTAACACCCCTTACCCCTACTCGAGGCCGGGATAGGATACGAGGCATTACTGGACTTAAAACGTAAACAATTTTATAATATCGGGCCATAAAATTTTAACTAATTCAAAAACATTCAAACACATGCATATCATCCCTTATACGAGCCTACGAGGCCCAAAACATACATCAGGGTTGGTTCGAGGCTAAACCGAAAACTTACGAACTTCTTACAACACTTAGAAAATTTTCTAGTTTTGGAGAGTCACACGCCCATGTGGGTAGGCCGTGTGGTCATACACGCCCGTGTGGCTCGGACACGCCTGTGTCCTCATCCCGTGTAACTCTCTGTTTATAACGTCAGCAATATTTTAAGGTCACACGGCTAAGACTTAGGCTATTTTCCAAGCCTTGGTCAACTTTAATCTCTCACACACTTATACAACATCAAAGGCATAGAACATGGTATCCAATTAAAGATTAAACATCCTCAATTAAGTTACAAACATAACAGTTTCATGTCATCATACTTGTGTTTCTCTTACTCATTTTATATCAAGTCTAGACATACCAAAACACATTCATTTGGCCTTGTCATCTTCATTAACATCATTAACTTACTCTAAATTTACACTTTTATACTAAGATTATGGTCACATCTATTGATAAAAGTTCATCCATAAAATATACATACCATATCATACATCCATCGATATCAAGCCATCACAACATGCACATCATCAAGACATTAGAACAGTCAAGCAAAATTAATTAGGTTTACAACCCAATGATCAAATATAAGCCATATCTCATGGCTCTATACAAATGAATCATTATAAGCCAACTCAATTGGCCAAATCATGAAACACATATCATAAAGTACTAAGTCTCTATACATGCCACTCACTTGAAAACACTTAAGATTTATTAATACCCCGGCTTGATAATTCGATAGTGTGATGCTGCCTCCGACGATCTCTAACCTCGAGCTAACCTGAGAACACTAAAAGAAATGGAAAGGAGAGGGGTAAGCTTTATAGCTTAGTAAGCCCGTCAGAAAATAATAATAAGCAATTTATTAACGTGCTTTTTTCCAAATCTTTACAAAATGTTCTCATGGTAACACAATCGAAATTACACATAATTCCACTATTTGCTCATATTCCAGTCAAGCTGTCTACTCGAGTCATAGTCACTAAATCATTTATAACTTGAGTTACGAAACTCTAAATTAAGATCTGCTAATTTTCCCTGAAATTAAACTCACATATATTCTTACCATTAAATTTCTAGAATTTTTGGTCTAGCCAATAAGTACAATTTATTCTTCAAAGTTACCCATGTTCTGCTATTTGACAGCTTCGACCTTTCTTTTCTAAAATTTATTTATCTCTTAGTACAGGATCCAGATGATGTTCTTATCTATTTCTATTGAAAATAGACTCATTAATAACTTATTAAAATCAGTTCTAACCCATAACTATTCTTTTACAATTTTTAGTGATTTTCCAAAGTTAAGACAGGGGAGCCCGAAATCACTCTGACCCTGTCTCACAAAAATTCAAATATCTCATAATATGAAATTCTTTTGTTTACACTGTTTCTCTATGTGAAACTAGGCTCAATAAGCTTTAATATTATATCTTATTCAGTTTCTAATTCAATTTCAACAATTTTTGGTGGATTTTCAAAGTCACACAACTACTGTTGTCCAAAACTATTTTAGTGCAATATCATGATAACTATCATATGATGACATAATAAACATAATCATAAACATAAACATTAGTTTATTCATCATTCAAAACCTTTGATTTACTTATCACTCACATAACCCTTTAACATGAAACATCATATATCAAGGCATTACTCGTGATTTTAATGTACATACATGTACTAACTCGTAATGCAGCATATAATCATAACTTCCTTAACACGTTCTCCTTAGGACTTTTGTCATATCATCCATTACATTACCCGTTGAACACTCAGAATACTATTGGATATGCGGAAAACTTACACATAAGTGCCACATATACATACGTAGCCAAAGCTACCTCATAACATGTAACGCTTGCGATGGAGCTACTTACGGGCTTGCTCATGTATGCTATCGGTCAAGGTGTAACTACACGAGCTATTCACACAAGCTGTCAGGAATCCGACCCACTCAAGGATTACCTAGTCACCGGTACGACACACAAGACCTTTTCCCGGAACCCAATTACATGTATCGCATCCATAATGAACCCAGACCAACTCAATGAGTTCGGATGCCACATATATATCACGAACCCAGACCAATTTAATGAGTTCAGATTTCTTAATTCCTAGTGACATGTCACTTGTATCCTAAACTATTCCTAAGGTTCAAACGGGATTCTTTCTCACATGTACATAAAATTTCCATCGTTCTTTCTCGTAACATCGTGGATAACGACCACAATATCATTCATACTAACAAGTTACCATTAGGCATAGCATTCATAATAATGATGAAACATTTATCACATAATGTCAACACATCAAAATATATTACATTGTCACATTATTTACATACGTACTTACGATTAATGTAATATCAAGCATTAACATTCAAGTATAACATTGCATTATTATTGACGTACGAACTTACCTCGAATCCGAGCACAGGTAATTATTCCATTTTAGTCCATAATCTGGTACTTTCCCGATTTAAGCCCGAATCTCGATTTTCTTGATCTAACATTTCAAATATAGCTTATTTATTACTCACGTTATTCAAATTGACACAAAAATCATACTTTTACAAATTTGCATTTTTACCTTTAAACTTTCACATATTTGCAATTTAGCCCCTAGGCTCGTAAAATGAAATGTGTTCATTTTTCTTGTACTTTAAGCCTAGTCGAATCATTTTCATAACTATAGTAGCTCACAATTTTCACTAAATCACACTTTTATGACAAATTTTATAACTTTTACAAATTAGTCATTTTTAGCGTTTTCACCGAAAACTACTTAGCGAAAGTCGTTTAACACACAACAAACATTCATATTCATCCCTTAAACATCAAAATACACACATGTAGCACATGGTTAAATTTTTAAACATCAACCCTAGCTCAAATAAATGGTAGAAATAGCTAGATCTTGTTACGAGGATTTCAAAAACGTAAAAACCATTAAAAATGGGGCAAGAACGGACCTATAATCGAGCTTGGAAGCTTGAAAAACCCTAGCCATGGTTTCTCCATGCAAGTTTCGACCATATCTTGAAGATGGACAAAAATTGGCTTTTAATTTAGTTTTTAATTCATTTTAATTACTAAATGACCAAAATGCCCTTAACTTAAAAATATTCTATTTCACCCATTTCATGTCCATTTTTGTCCAAAAAATAAACCAATGGTGTAATTACCATATAAGGACCTCCAATTTAAAATTTCATATCAATTAGACACCTCTAGCTTCTAGAACTCAAGTTTTGCACTTTTTACAATTTAGTCATTTTGACCAAATTGAGTGCCCAAACGTCAAAATTTTCGAACAACATTTTCAAGAAATCATCCCATGAAATTGTAGACCATAAAAATATAATAAAAATAAATTTTATTACCTCGAATTTTTGGTCTCGAAACCACTATTCCAACTAGACACTAAATCGGGATGTTACAGATACAGTCCTATTTCCCTGTTTAAGCTCTAGAAATTCCTTTTTTTTCTAATCCAGAAATCTTTGACTAATGTACTTCTTTCTAAATTCTGTCTGAAAGACTTCCCAAGTGGCATTTTCTCTCAGTACAATAGAAATTAATGTATTCGACCACTGATAAGTTGTGTCTTTCAACAGTGATACAACACATTTTAGGCATTCAGCTGGTGTGCATGATAATTAATCCAAAACCCTGATGGTATTTTCCAGCCAAAATTCAGCTCTCTCTAGATCATTATCAACAGTAGCCCTAAATTCTTCTGCCCCATATTTTCGAATTTTATCTACAAGAGGCTTACCAATTCTAATAGATTCAGCACCCTATGGCATCTCAGGAACCGGTTGAGGAATAGGTGGCGGAGGTTCTTGTATAGCAGGATTTGTTCTCAAGTATTCAATGAACCACTAATTCATTATTTGAAAGAATGCTTCTTTTGCCTCCTCACCTCAGCCCTTAGATACGGGCTTTTTATTACTACTAGATACAACTCGTTGAATGGAAGCTTGAGCAATGCTCTCAGCTTCCTCAGATTCAGCTCTAGCTTGGTTGGATGACATTACTATATGAAAAACACATTTAAAAATGGCGGAGAGATATCACACTATCATAAATCATAAAATGGCATGTATAGCTAAACTTGTACTTGCTATGTTAGTCCGAGAATCGACAAACCGTAGCTTTGATACCAATAAATGTAACACCCCTAACCTATATCCGTTGTCAAAACAGGATTACAGAGCATTATTATAGTTTATAGAAAAATTACACATAATTCATATTATTTATTGTTCATATCCAAAAATAATCATACTGTCCCTTGAATAGATCCTCGAGGCCCAATTTAAGCATTAGAAACAATTCGACTAAATCGGGATCTCAGAAAATTTTTTGAAAAAGTTTCAAAAATTTTCTTATATACAAGGGTCACACGCCCGTGTGAGTAGGCCATGTGGCTCACACGATCAAATAAAATGCCTATGTCTTAGATTGTGGGGGCATTTGATGTGGACACTCGGTCGTGTCCCAGCCTGTTTCTTTACCCGTGTAACTCTCTAACTTGTGCCACACGGCCTTCCACACGCTCGTGTGCTAGGCCGTGTGGTCAATTTAATTTTCAAAAATTAGGTGCAGGATTCACACGGCTAAGACACACGTCCGTGTTCTAGGCCATGTGTCACGCACGTCTGAGACACACGCCATGTCTCTGCCTGTGTGCCTAATTCTAAGCATTCTGTTTTTCAATTTTAAGATGCAAGGGACAAAATAAGGTCATTTCCTAGCCTTATTTCTCACCCATATTTTCCAACAACCTACACCAATACTTACTATCATATACCAACCAATTCAAGCATTATAACCAATCCAATTTTATCATCTAGCATATTATATCATCATATGCATTCGTGTTTAAAATCTTACATTTTATAAACATACATGTTTAACATAACTCAATTAAACATACTAAACACATATGTATTTATCATAATTTAACCTTATAAATATACCAAAACCAACTATCACTAGCCATTCCAATGGCTAGATTACAAACTATCATTTATAAGCCAACAATTGGCCAAGTTAACCTATATATGCCATTATACCAAGATAAGTTTACTATTTATACCAAACGAGCTAGTGGGTAGATTGATGATACTCTAACCGATCTCTAATCTTTGAAGTTCCAGCACTATATAACAGAGAAAAGAAAGCCTAATAAGCATTTAATGCTTAGTAAGTTCGTATAACAGGAATTAAACTTACCAATAACATTCATTAAAATAAGCATTCAATAACATGCTCACCAACTAATTGGCAATTTGCCTAATCACATATACTCAATTAAGCAAGTTAGTTACATAATTCACATGTACATCAAATAAGCATGGATGAGCTCATCATGCTACAAACTTTCAGATATTTCAGAAGAAATCAAGACATAATTCTTTTAAATCTCAAAATTTTCTCATGTCAGGAGCTTTATCCATTGAATTATTGAAATAACGATGGATATTCAGGTATTACACACGAGGTGTACAAAATTGTAAACCGTCAACCCATAATCATAGGTACCCATTAACGCACATAATCAGGGGGCACACTCTCGAGCCACATATCAAGATGCTCAGATGAGCCATGTAATAGGACACTTATCCGGGCTAAACAAGAAACTCTTAAGAGTTTTAATCAAGGAGCTCATAGAGCTTTACAGGTAACTCCAAAGAGTTATTATTAGGGAGCATCGGATAAGGTAACAGAGAGTTCAAACAGTCATGTCAAGAAGCTCATAAGAGCCTATATCAGGACACTCACATAGAGTTGTGTTTGTGTCCGCATTATCTGTTGGATCACAACCGATCGAATCATGTAACAGGACACTCACAAAGAGTTGCGGTAGTGTGCAACACATGTAGAATCACTACTGATCAGGATGCTATCAGGAACTACATAATAGGATGCTCGAGAGGGCTTATAACAGGATTGCTCGTCTGAGCTATATTCTATCCGCAACATATGCAAGACCACTTCCGGTATGGGAAATTATGTATCCATTGAAATTCATTATTCAACGGAACTTATCATTTATCAAGTAATATAGCACATATGATCAATTTCATACATTAAACATTTATATAATTCACCCAAAAAAATCATTCAATTTTAAACATATTAATATGGAAAAATAAGTTACATGAACTTACCTTGACACTTGTTCGTATTTAAAAGTCTACAAATCTGGCACCTTTTTCTTTTCCTCGATCTAACTTCAAATTTGAGTTATCCGAATCCAATTGAACCAATTAAGCTTGCTTGAGCACTTTTCTCTTTCCTAGGGTTTCTATGTCTAAATTTGTGGAAGATGATATAAAATAAAATGATATTTTCTGTTATCATCTTTTAATTATTTTAGTTTCCAATTTAGTAATTGCCTTTTTTTAATTTTTCCATGGCCCTTTTTTAACTTTTCCATGGACGATTCATCAAAAATATCTAACTTTTCTGTAATGGTCTAATTACCATATAAGGACCACAAGTTTTCAATTCCATAACTAATTAATCCTTTTAGCTACTAGAACTCAAATTTTGCATTTTTTTTGCAATTTGGTCCTTTCCATAATTAAACAAATAATCAATAAAATTTTTTTATCAGAATTTTCATATAACATTCTTATCATAATGTAGACCATACAATAATATTAAAATAAATTTTCTTTGTGGCTCGGATTTGCAATCCTGAAACCACTATTTTGATTTCATTGAAAATGGGTTGTTATAGGTCATCCCATATTTTATTATTATTTGCAAAAGTTTGGGAACACGAAAGTGGGTAGTCTAGTGGTTTATTAACTCTTTAGGTATCTTAGTGGTCCAAGGTTCAAGTTCTAATGTTCACACTCTTTTATTTGATTTTTAAACATTTATTCCTTGTGTTTTTAGTGCTTGTCGTCCACCCCATTTTCACCATAAATATGAGGATTCCTTTCCTCTAATATAAGTTAAACTTGTCATAGTTAGAGGGTACATGATCCCCTTTTTAGTCCATGTCCCCCTCCCTTTCTATAACCTCACATCTTACCCATTTTCAAAATACATTGAACCTGGCCAAGGTTGACCAAGCATTTCACCCTCCTATTGTCGTCCATACTCCCTCCCTTTCTTACTTTTTTCCATTTTTCATTTCTTTTCTCGTCTTTTTTCTTTCCGTTTTGGCCAACCACCACCACCACTCCTTTAATCATCTTTTTATTCCTCCATCGTGACCCAAACCTCCTTCCACCAATCACCACCTCTTGTAGTCACCGCACCTCCACTCTTCTCATCTCCCTTTTCCCATTGCCACTGTGCGCTACTGCAAGTCTTTCTCTTCCACTTTTATTCTATTTTTCTTCACCTACTCCTTTCTCCCCCTCTCCTTAGTTAAACCACATAACTCAACCACCGTTGAACCACCTCTTAGCCACCATCAGACATAGCTCCTTGATCGCGTGATTTCATAATAGGTTTTAAATAGTTATAATTAATCGTTATTGAAACTGACTATTATCGCGATGTAGGCAAGTGTACCTATCGAATAGTAGTATAGTTTTAGCAAGACTGGATTGTCGAACCCAAAGGAACTAAAAGTACTAATAATGACTTTTTTTTTATTATCTAGCCTAAGAATAATGGGGTTTTGTTTTAACTAACTAATTATCTAAACTAAGAACTCACAGAGAATAGAATTGGGAAATTGCTTTTGGGAAAATTGATTGAATTAAGACAATACCTAAGGAAAAATCCACCTAGACTATACTTGTTATTCTGGCTCTGAATCGGACGATTTATTCATTTAACTTGTTCCGTAGAGATCCCTAAGTTATGTTATTATCCCTATTCAAGACTAATAACGTCTAATCCCTAGATTGAATAATTGATACCTTTCTCTAATTAACACCCTAGGGTTGCATTAACTCGATCTATGGATCCCCTTATTAGGTTTCACCCTAATCCGGTAAAATCTTGTCACCTTATGTCTAGGCCCGCAATCAACTCCACTTAATTATGACAAATGTATTCTTAGACAGGGTTTATTCCTCCTCTGAATAAGAGCTTATCTTGAGTCAGTATCCTGGGATATCAAAACAAGAATTAAGAACACATAATTAAGAATAAGTTAAATATTTATCATATAATTCAGAAAATAATAACAAGATTCGTCTTAGGTTTCATTCCCCTTATATAGTTAGGGAATTCAGTTCGTAACTAAATAAGAAAACATCTCAGAATAATAAAGAATACAAAACATAAAGAAAACCCAAAACTCCTGAAGGGGAATTGAGGAGAGATCTTCAGTCTTGATGATGAATCCGGCTTCTGAGATGAATCAATCGGCTTCCTTGGAGTAATTCATTACTCCCTATTCTGTGTGTCCTTTTTTCTCCTCTTCTAGGGTGTATTTATAGGCTTTGGAATGCCTATGAGCCCTCAAAAGTGGCCTTTTCTGAATTGGACTCAACTTGGGCTCGGGAAGGACACGCCCGTGTGCGATTACTTCAAGCCATGTTCGAGCCTGTTAGAATGGCACGGGCGTATGTTATACCCGTGTGAGTCGTGCTTCGATTTTGCCAGATTGACACGGCCGTGTAGGCTGCCCATTTGAGGAAGTCCAGGTCGTGTTGAGTTCGTACTTTGGCCCATTTTCTCCGTTTTTGGCCCATTTCTCATTCCTTTCGCTCTCCTATGCTCTCCTAAGTATAAAACATGAAATTAAAGCATTAGGAGCATCAAATTCACCAATTCTAATAGGAAATCATCCATAAAATGTGTTAAACATGGGGTAAAAATATGTATAAATTAAGGTTTATCACTCTTACATTGCTAGACCGTCGTCGAGCCACCATCGTCGCTAGTGACTAAAAATTTTTCTTTGCTTTTCTTTTCCCTCTCCTTGTGTCATTTATCTTTTTAATTTAATCAAATTCTTTCTTTCATTGTAATGATCCTTTCTAGATCATTTGATTTTCCAATAACAGTCCTTCTTAATTCATTGATCAATTTGAATTAATCAAGTGCAAGTGAAGATTATTTTAGGTCGTAAAAATCCTTTTCCTAGTGTTTCCTTAACATGACTGAATGGTATAGTTCTATGAATCATAGTGATATTTTTATTATTTATTTATGTACTATGGTACTAATACTACTTTGTATCACTTTGAAGGGTCGAACAATAATCATAGGGGAGACCCCTATCTTCGCATCAGAAATAATCTCCTTTCGAGAGTCTTAGATCGTGGGGTTGTTTTGTGAGATAGATTGAGTTAAACCATTATTAAGAGTTGAGGTAAATCAAATCTATAATCTAAGGTGTGGGATCGATACCATTTATTTGTGTAACATCAACATTTTATTATTAATAATTTAATTATATTAATAATATGAATACTCCAAATATTCGTGAAGAGTTGTATAACTTATCAAGATAGATACCAAGTAAGTGAATCTAACCAAGTGATTCTGTGAAACGCATGACAATCTATATGTTTATGTTTATGATTATGATGTATATGTAGATCTCATGCTTGTGATATGTGATATATGGCTTATGTGTTATATGTGATGCTTTAAACATGTACGATTTATGTATATGTGTATGATAAATCAAGATCTATGATCTAATGTGAAAAGCATGTTAAACATGTTAAAAGTGATTATTATGTGTTAAGTGATTATGAGGCGTGTTTACCATGCATAAGTGTATAAATGATTTACATGTGTTATAAGTGAAAATTGTCATATCACATGCATGGGGGTGGGATTTTGTGAAAGGCGGAAGCAGTGGCAGTATATCTACAAATCAGTGGTGGCTTGTCCACATAATTAAATCAGTGGTAGTAAATCTGCAAATCAGTGGTGGCATGTCCACAAACGGTGTTTTGGATGGATGAGTTCTAGGGAACACGATATTGGTGTGTAGCGGAGATGGGTAGGAAATTTTATAAAATATGCATCGCTTTAAAATATGTATCGACATGTTCATGCATAAGTATCAGTATTAGAACTTATGATTATTATGATGATTGATATGATGAGATTGATATTTTGATATGTATGTGATTATATTTGTGTTGATCTCACACTGGGCTTTTAAAGCTCACCCTTTTTTAATTCAGACTTTTTAGATAATAATCGAGGTTAGGATGGGCTTGGCTTACAAAGGTGCTCTTGGTCAGTTTTAGAAAAATATATTATTTTGGTACTCGATATTTTGGGAATGTATTTTTATTACTGTAGACTTTTGCTTGGGATTTTCTTTTTAACTTTGGATTATTTTGATTTTGGATTTTTCTGCATGATTTAGGTTTTAAAATTATCATTTAAAAGATTGTGAAATTGACAATTTATGATGGATTTTTCATAAATAAGTCAAACAAGGCCCAACAAGGGTGTTTTCAAAATCCAATACCTTATTTTTGAAATTCAACATTATCTACTCACAGAATTGATATTTTATGAAATATATATTAAATCTATGTTTTGAAAATGAAAAACGAGTTTTGGATATGCAAATTATTTGCTGCAATGTTTTAATTGAAGTACGACACTTTCTGGAAAAAAATCAAAACTTGAGTTTTTTAAAGATAAACAATTTAAAAAAAAAGTTTGTTTTCTCAACAAGGACGTTTTTAGCAACGACGATTTTTCAGAGAAAATAGCTAAATGATTTTCTGCGCCATCAATATGGCCAATGTAATCTTTGAGATTCAGAAATAACGTCTAGACCGAGTTTAAGGGATTACAAAAACAATAGTAAATTTAAATTTTATTTGGCGTACAACGTAAATACTAAGACAACAATATCAGAGGTTATAGAAAGATATAACAATAGCTTAATAATGGTTGTATGTACCTTTCTACACAAATATTATCACACCTAGTTTCCTTTAAATCCAAAAGTTAGGAATAATTAGGGCTAAATTGAAAGAAGTCATAAGATGACAACCTTTACTAAAAAATCAAAACAAAATTAGCGATTGATTTTGAATGTGGTTGAGATCCAACTCTGGTTCGATTGGATTAAAACCAACTAGATCCTTAATGAGAGACAAAATGATTATCAATGGATGATTTCTCTACAGTTGAAAACCATACGTGAAAGGCTATATATAGCTGAGAAGTGACTTCCCTAGGAAGATTCATCTCCATTTTGTTTTATTTTCCTCTCTTCTTCATTTCTTCCTTGGGTTGCTCAAAATAATAGATAATTATGGGAAGTTCTGCATAGAGCAATGATCGTGAGGTTTGTGTCCAAAAAGTAGAAAATCCAGCAAGCTGGTAAGGTTCTTAGTCCTTTTGTATATGTACGATTAAGAAAAATAAAGTTAAGGATGCCTAAAAACCTTTTTAAGGGTTCTACATTTTTTTGAAAATTTGAGTTTTAAGTTGAGAATACTGAGTTTAACTCATGATTTTGGTTTTCATGCTTAGCTACCAGGACAATAGAAGCTTTGGCATTTGGAAAAGCTAACCTAATGAGGCCAAAAAACATGCATTCCTAAAATGTTAAGTGACTAGCATAATTTTGTGTTAAATTCTATGATGATGTATGAACTCTACTAATTATGAATGCTAAGCTTACGTAGGATTTTCTAGTATATGGGTATCCACCAATGTAGTTCAATGTGCATCAAATAGTTATGATTCCATGTTTTAAAAGATAGTGTTACTCCATGATATTATGTAAGTGATATGCATGTATTGCATGATTATAAGGGCGGGGTACGGAGGGGAGATTATTGGCGAGTTAGTAGAAGTTAGGATTTGGGAAATAAAATTTCATTAAGATACTGTCATATGGTGTTGCTAAGTACAAACCGTGATGTGCAAGGCTCTGAACCTTGCGGAGGGGACACTGCAGTGTTTGAGCATCAAGGTTAAAAGTGGCGAAATGGAGGAATGAGTGGATGAATAAGGAAATAGAATTTTGTTGGGATTCTATCATAGGTGTTGCCAAGTGTAAATCGTGATGCGCAAAGCTTCGGGCCTTGCGGAGGGGACATTGCGGAGTTTGAGTATCAAGGTTAGATATGAGATGAGTCGATGTCGAGGGTTATTAAGTTTAATAGAGCAACAGCGTGATGGCAGTCAGCAAGCTCTATGGGACAACATTGCGATGGTGGTAAGGTCCTTCGAGGTGACATCTCAAAGAGGTTAAAGTTATAAGACCATAGCTCAGCTATGGCAACTAAAGGTGTTCATCGGGATAGTAAACACAGGGTAGTCTTCTACGATGTTAAACATGGGGTATGTCGTAAGACTATAGCGCGATTATGGTAGCATAGAGAGAGTCCATCGGGACATTAAAAGTGGGGCAGTCCATTAGGACAATAAACACGGGGTAGTCCATTAGGACATTAAGCATGGGAAATGTTATAAGACCATAACTCAATTGTGGCAGCACAAAGAGTAGGCTAAGAAACTAAAAGCGGGGCAATTCTCCGAGATAGTACAGATGAGGAAATCCTCTAGGACATTACACATGGAGCTTGATGAGTAAAATCGTGGCACGAATATGGTTGCGTATGGAGTCCGCCAAGATATTAAACGTGAAGTAAATAGTTGGGACATTTAACACAGGGTAGACCACTAAGATGGTAATTATGGAAAATTCACGAACTTGGGAAAAGGGTTAAAGGAAAATGCCAATGTTGGTGAGCTATAGTTAGTGTAACATCCCTAACCCATATTCATCGCCAGAATAGGGTTACAGAGTATTACCGAAGTTTACAGAATAATTACAAATAATTCATGTTAATTACTATACATATCCAAAACTAGTCATATTGTCCCTTGAATGGACCCTCGAGGTCCAATATAAACATTGGAATCGAGTCGACACTAAATCGGGAATTCAGAGAATTTTTTGTGAATTTCAAATTTTTTCCTAGATGCAGGGCACACACACCATGTGGTCAAGGGGCACGCCTGTGTGACCATGGGACACACCCGTGCTACATGCTGTGTCCAACCCCGTGTAACTCTTTAACTTGTGTCACACGGCCAACCACATACCCGCGTGAGTAAGTCGTGTGATCAATTTAATTTTAAAAAATTAGGTGCAAGGTTCACACGCCAAGACACACGCCCGTGTTCTAGGCCATGTATCACACACGACTGAGACACATGCTTGTGTCTCTGCTCGTGTGCCAAATTCTGAGCATTTTGTTTCTCAAATTTAAGATGGAAGAGACACACGGCCAAACAACATGCCCATGTGCCAGGCCGTGTGTCACACACGGTCAAGACACACGCCCGTGTGTCTACTTGTGTAGACAAAATAAAGCTATTTCCTAGCTTTATTTCTTACCCAAACTTCGCCATTAATCTACAACAACATTTGCATATATTTTCCAACCAATTCAAGACATATAAATCAAGCAAATTCTATCATCTAACATATCATCATAAGCATTCATGTTTATATTCTTACCTTTTTATTAACACATTTATTTAACATAACTCAATCAAATAAAACCACATACATATAAGTTAAACATCATATATATAACCTTATGAAAATATACCAAAACAAACCATTAGTAGCCATTCTAATGGCTAAGTTACAACAACTATTTATATGCCAACATTGGTCAAGTTAACCTATACATGCCATTCTATCAAAATAAGATTACTTTGCATATCAAAAGAAGCTGATGGATAGTGTGATGTTGCTCCGACCAACCTCCAACCTTTACGAGCTTCTAAACGCTATAAAACAAAGAAAATAAAACCTAGTAAACATTTAATGCTTAGTAAGTTTGTATAACAAGAAATAAACTTCCCAATCACATTTATTATAATAAGCGTATAATAACATGCTTTCCCATCAATTTAGCAAATTTACCTAATCACGTACACTCATTTAAGCAAGTTAGTCACAGTATTCACATATATATCAAATAAGCATAGATAAGCTCATCATGTTACAAACTTTCTGGTATTTGGGGATCATATGAAATATAATTCGTTTAAGCTCATAATTTCTCATTTCAGGGATTTATTTGTTGAATCATTGAAATTTCAATGGATATTCAGGTAGTACACATAAGGTGTACAAATCAATAATCCGTAAATTCGTGATCAGGGGTACCCATTGGGCACATAATCAGGAAGCACACTCTCGAGTCATATATCAAGATGCTTAGATGAGCCATGTAACAGCACAGTTATCCAGCCTAAACAGGAAACTCATAAGAGTTTTACTCAAAGAGCTCATAGAGCTTAACAGATAACTCCAAAGAGTTAATATCAGATAGCACCAAACAACATAACAGGGAGTTCAAGCGAGCCATGTCAGGAAGCCTATAAGAGCTTATATTAGGATGCTCTCCTAGAGCTGCATTTGTGACCGCAAGCATAACAGGGAGTTCAAGCGAGCCATGTCAGGAAACCTATAAGAGCTTATATTAGGATGCTCACCTAGAGCTACTTTTGTGTCCGCATTATATACCGGATCACAACCGATCGAATCATGTAACAGGACACTCACACAGAGCTACAGTAGTGCGAAACACATGCATAATCTCTACCGATCAGGATTTCTCGCAGGAACTATATAACAGAATGCTCAAGAGGGCTATATCAAGATTACTCGTCCGAGCTAAATCCTGTTTACAACATATGCAAAATCATATCCAATATGGGAAATTACATATATCCATCGAATTTCATTATTCAAACGAAACTTGACATTTATTCAAGCTATATCAGGTATATAATTTATTTCAAACTTTAAATATTTAATCCCCAAAATTTCTATGACAAAATTTCTATAGTTTGATATCTTTACAAATTAATCCCCAAAATAGATAGATCCGGTCTCAAAAATATAAAAATTACTAAAAACGGGATAAAAATATTGTGACATCACAGCCCTAAAGTGACCCTAGTTGGAAAGCGGTCTCGGGACCGCTAGACCGAGTCACCAAATTATTTGAATGTGATAATTATTGCCTAAAATATGTGAATATAAATGTGTGAAAGTTTTAAGCTTCGATTTAGTTAATTGCATGTGAATTTAGTTGATAGGACTTATGTGAGAAAATTTAGAAATGTGCTAGGCAAATGCAAGTGGCCTAATAGTGCATGTAATCAAAGGGGTGGACTTGCATGTCAATTTCCCCCCATTTAAGTACTAGTGGCCGGCCATGACAAGGGATGATGGGCAAAACATGTCATGAAACATGTTGTGTTAATGGAAAAATAAAATAAGAAGCATGGGCAATAAACTAATAAGAAATGGAAGGGAGAAAACAAAAAAAAAAGAATGTGTGTGAGTGTTCCCCCCCATTGCCGTGACTGAAGAAAAGAAAAAAAGAAAATTTGTTCATCCTTTTTCATTTCTTTTGGCCAAAAATTCTAAGGAAGAAGGAAGGAGTTCTTGCTTCATGTTTGGTTTGGAAGAGGATTAGGAGGAGGTTTGGCCATACTTGTATCTAGATTAAGGTATGTTTGAGGTTGTGCCATGAGATTCATGCATGTTTTTAGTTGCTAGCTTGAGTTCTAATTAGCCCATGGTTCAAATCTTTGCTATGTCATGGGGATGATATTCAGCCTAGGTGGATTTTGTGTTAATGCCATTGCATGCTAAATATGAAGCTTGTTAATGATACATGTGATGGTGGATTGATGACTCTTGGATTTTCTTTTTAGCATTTTTGAGTGAGACATTAAGTTCTTTGTTTAACCATGACCAAAATTGAAATGGTATGGTGTTGTGATGTATTCGGCCATGGTATATCCATAAGTATGATTTATGCTTATTGCATGGTAGGTAAGATTTGTGTTTTGGATTTATGTTCATGTTTAGTTATAGTCAACTTTGAGATTCGGCTCTTGCACATATATATATATGTTTGCACACGACGTATTGGTATGACATATACAATATCTCAAGGTATATATTTACATATGATGGTGTTTCGGTTATGGAGTACATGATGGATGCGTATTGAGTTATAATATGTAATGCATTAGTTAGTAAAAGGTATGCCATTTGTGTGTGGTATTGAGTATATAATTGGCCTCAACATAGACATGCATAATCGGCCACATGAATGAGTACATAGGTTGATGTGTTGTTCAGCCATAGGTAAGCATATTGAAGGCTTTATCTTGACTTAGAAAATTCGGCTAAGGAGAGTATTAACTAATGTGTTGAGTTTGATTCATGATTCCGTACATATGTGACTTTAATGTCTAATGAATATATGTGGGCAAAGTACCTTGAGTTCCTCTTTTCGATGCTCAAATGATTAAATCAATTTATTTGTTAAATTAAGCTCAAGAGCAAAGGGGAACTAAATCCGATAAAGGGAAGGAAAAAGTGGTCGAATATCCATCGGAATCGTTCGACAACATCCGAGGTAAGTTTTCGAGTAATGGGACTTAAATTATGATTCGATTAGATTATGTCTTAAGTAAATCAAAATCATGCTCTTGTATGTGGCTATTGAGCCGAAATTGTAAATGTGATAAGTGTCTTGTGTTTGAGCTTTGGTAATGAAAATGAAATATGAATGTGTCATGACTTATTGATATATGTGCACGGTTACTCGAATGATATCCGGGCTAAGTCCCGAAGGCATTTGTGCTAGCGACTATATCCGGGCTAAGTCCCGAAGGCATTTATGCTAGTGACCATATCCGGGGTAAGACCCGAAGGCCTTGTGCGAGTGGTTATATCCGGCTAAACCCCGAAGATTCTTGATTTGGGAATGAGCGATCTTGCTGTAAAAATTTAAATTAATACGCTCGTAAAATCCCAGCGATGAGGTATGTTTCGTGTGTGCTTCGAATTAGTTGATCCCTTACAAATCTGTATTCGCTCAGTCGATAAATGAGCTACCGGCCTTTGGCTAAGTTGATCTTTTGTGTATGAACATAAGGGTTGGTAATGTGAAGTAAGTATGATATTGAGAATTTGTGCATATGAAATTATCCGTTTAGCTATATGAATGCTATACTTTTGTTGTGCTGGAATCCCTTGCTCAAAACTTACTAAGCATAAATTGCTTACTCCGTTTCTTTGTTTCTCTGTTTTATAGATTTTGGCTCGTCAGCTATCGGACTCGGGATTTTTGGAAGTCGAAGTCTCCCACACTATCAAAACCCCCTTTTGGTACAATTTTGGTTGAACTTTGAAATGGCATGTATAGGACTACCCTTCTTGTTGTTGGTCATGTACCCATGGATTTTGTGTAAATTTGGATAGCCATGCGAAAATGGCTTATATACGTTTTTAGCATAGTACTATAATCGTTTTGTATGTTGATCACTAAGAGGTATGGAAATGTTTGGAAACGATTAGCCATTGGAATGGTTAATCATGATTATACTTTGTGCTATGTATGCAAAAAAAAAAAGGGGGCTAATTGAATCATGGAAACTATGAAATAGGTAAAGTCTACCTTAAAGGCAGATGCTGACAGCAGCAGCGATGTGGATGTGAAAAATCACTAAAAATAGTAGGAATGGGATTAAATAATAAATAAATTATTTAAATTAACCTTGATGAATCCACTTTCATATGGAATAAACGAAACGGTCATATGAGTTGTATGTTAAGAGATATTTAGGTTTTTGTGAAACAGGGCCAGAACAGTTTCTGGATTCCCTGTTCCAACTTTGGAAATTCATTATAAATTAACCAGAGATAATTAGGAGTCATGCCATATATGTATAGATTCCTCTTTGAGTCTAGTTTCTATAGAAACAAACGGCATCTGTATTGAAGCCCTGTACAGGGAGATATCCAAGTCGTAATGCGCGAAGGTCAGTGTAGTCGATCCCTGTAACATGGGAGATTCTAACTAATAAACTGTACTAATTGGCCAAACCAAAAATTATAGAAAAAAATTGTAGATGCATATACTAGTCTAGTTTCAGGGAAAAATCACGAAACTGATTTTTGAGTTGTGGAACTCAAGATATGATTTTTAACGTGACAACGACACAGTTAGCCAGCTGTCTGGAAATTTTTAAAATGAACTGTGCAAGTAAATGAATTAAGTCGGTCAGCACCTCGTGTTCGACTCCGGAAACGGTCTCGGGCACGGGGTGTTACAATTTCATTGGTATCAGAGCACGGTTTAGTCGATTCTAGGACTACCGTAATACGTTTGGGTCTAGCTATACATGCCATTTTGTGATTATTTGATAGTGTGGTGATTTCTGACAATTGAAAATGTGTTTATTTATAGTAATGGATCCCGATCCCGACCAAGCGGTAGCTGATGATCTTGAGAGTGTGGCGCTTGCTCCCGCACAAGGGACAGCTCCGGCGGACTCTCAACCGATTGCTAGCAATCCGAATGATGAGGCTAGGCAAGCTTTTTATAGCGTGATGAATGATTGGTTCAACCAATACATTCGAACCAATACGGCTGTTCCACAACCTCCATTCCCGACTAATACAACCCCCGCACCTACAATACCTCTGGTAACTGACCAAATAAGGTCAAATAAGCCCCCAGTTGACAGAATCCGAAAACATGGGGCTACTGAATTTAAAGCTACGGATAGCGATGATGCCGAGCAAGATGAATTTTGGTTGGACAACACTATCCGGGTACTCAATGAGCTATCTTGTACACCCGATGAATGCCTAAAGTGTACTATCTCCTTGCTACGCGATTCTGCCTACTATTGGTGGAGTACTCTACTTCTGTTGTGCCCCGAGAGCACGTAACTTGGGAGTTTTTCCAAACTGAGTTTCGGAAAAAGTATATCAGTCAGAGATTTGTTGATCAAAAACGGAAGGAATTTCTTGAGCTTAAGCAAGGTTCTATGTCAGTTATTGATTATGAGCGAAAATTTGTTAGACTTAGTAGATACGCTCGGGAATGTGTTTCGTCCGAGGCTATCATGTGTAAACGCTTCGAGGATGGGCTGAATGAAGATATAAAAATGTTCGTTGGCATTCTTGAAATACGAGAGTTCGTAGGACTTGTCGAGCGAGCTTGTAAAGCCGAAGAGCTTAGGAAAGAAAAACAAAAAGTTGATGTGGGAACTGGAGAGTTTCGTAAAAGATCCTCGGGAAAGTCTCTTCAACAGGCATCGAAGAAATTTCGAGATGATGTGGGCCGGTCTAGAGGCACTTCGGGCCTTTTTAGACGAGATCGTGATCGACCCCCTGTGGGTACACGAGGCACTTCGGTCGCCAGTGTTGGGAATGAACGTCGAGACAGAACGGAGTGTCAGCATTGTGGTAAATGGCATTCGGGGAGCTGTAGGTTCCATGACCGCTCCTGCTATAAGTGTGGATCAGCTGACCACTTTATCAAGGATTGCCCGAGGTTGCCTGAACAAAATATAAGTCAGAGTGGGAAACCAGGTGCTACTACTGCTCAGGGTAGACCGTCTAGAAACACGGGCAATGATAGTGGCGGTCAGAGAGGATCTAGAGATGCTACAACCAGATCTGAGGCTCGTGTGCCTGCTAGAGCTTATGCTATACGTGCCCGCGAGGATGCTTCTTCGCCTGATGTTATTACCGGTACTTTTACTCTCTTTGATACTAATGTAATTGCTTTGATTGACCCCGGTTCTACTCATTCTTATATATGTGAAACCTTAGCATCCAGTAAGACTTTACCTATTGAGTCTACTGAGTTCGTAATTCGGGTGTCAAATCCCTTGGGTCGTTACGTGCTTGTCGACAAAGTGTGTAAGAAATGTCCCCTAGTAATTCGAGGTTCCTGTTTTCCGGCGGACTTGATGCTTCTGCCGTTTGATGAATTTGATGTTATTCTCGGGTTGGATTGGTTGACCGTGCATGATGCGGTTGTGAATTGCAAAAACAAGACTATTGATTTGAGGTACGCAAATAAGGAAGTAATCCGAGTTGAGTCTACGGACTTGGATGGGTTGCCAGCTGTAATATCCTCAATGTTGGCTCAGAAATATGTAAGAAAGGGGTATGAAGCATACCTTGCGTATGTACTTGATAACAAGGAATTAGAAAAGAAACTTGAGTCGGTACCAGTAATTTGTGAATACCCGGATGTTTTTCCCGAAGAATTACCGGGTTTGCCACCTGTTCGGGAGGTAGAGTTTGGTATTGAGCTTGTACCTGGGACTACGCCGATTTCGATAGCTCCGTATCGTATGGCACCAATCGAGTTAAAAGAGTTGAAAGCTCAGTTGCAAGAATTGACGGATAGAGGTTTCGCTCGACCAAGTTTCTCACCTTGGGGTGCACCAGTATTGTTTGTGAAAAAGAAGGACGGAACCATGAGGTTGTGCATTGACTATCGTCAACTGAATAAAGTGACAATAAAGAATAAATATCCGTTACCGCGTATTGATGATTTATTTGATCAACTAAAGGGAGCCTCAGTGTTTTCAAAGATAGATTTGAGATCGGGTTATTATCAGTTGCGGATTCGAGATTCGGACGTACCTAAAACTACTTTCAGAACGAGGTATGGTCACTACGAGTTCTTAGTGATGCCATTCGGGCTCACTAATGCCCCTGCGGTATTTATGGATTTGATGAATCGGATCTTCAGATAGTATTTGGATCGGTTCGTAGTTGTGTTCATTGATGACATCTTGGTCTATTCAAGAGATGAGACCGAACATGCTGAGCACCTGAGATTAGTGTTGCAAATTTTGCGGGATAAGCAATTATATGCTAAGTTCAGTAAGTGTGAGTTCTGGTTAAGAGAGGTTAGCTTCTTGGGTCATGTGGTATCCGCATCGGGTATTCGAGTTGACCCGAGCAAAATTTCAGCCATACTTAACTAGAAGCCTCCAAGAAATATTACCGAAGTTCGGAGCTTCCTAGGGCTCGCCGGTTATTACCGACGATTTGTAAAAGGTTTCTCGATGATAGCCACACCAATGACGAAGCTACTTCAAAAGGATGTTAAGTTCGAATGGACGGAGAAATGTCAGAAAATTTTCGATCAACTGAAAACTTATTTGACTGAAGCTCCAATTTTAGTGCAACCCGAATCAGCCAAAGAGTTTGTCATTTATAGTGACGCATCCCTACTTGGGTTGGGTTGCGTATTGATGCAAGAAGGTCGAGTTGTGGCCTATGCGTCGAGACAATTGAAGCAACACGAGAGAAATTATCCGACCCATGATCTCGAACTAGCCGCCATCGTATTTTCTTTGAAAATATGGCGACATTATTTGTTTGGTGAGAAGTGCCATGTATTTTTTGATCACAAAAGTCTCAAATATTTGATGACCCAGCGAGACTTGAATCTGCGACAAAGGCGTTGGCTTGAGTTGTTGAAAGATTATGAGCTTGTCATTAATTATCACCCGGGAAAGGCTAATGTGGTTGCGGACGCCTTAAGCCGGAAATCACTATTTGTTTTGCGAGCGATGAATGTACACTTGTCTGTTCTACCCGACAATGTGTTAGTAGCTGAATTAAAAGCCAAACCATTATTGATTCATCAAATTCGTGAAGCTCAGAAAGTTGATGATGAATTGGTTGCAAAACGGGCTGAGTGTGTTCCGAACAAGGAATCGGAGTTTCAAATTGATGATGATGATTGTTTGAGGTTCAGAAGTTGTTTGTGTGTTCCAAGGAATTTGGAACTCATTTCGATGATTCTGAACGAAGCCCATTGTAGCCGAATGTCAATTCACCCGGGGAGTACGAAAATGTACAACGATTTGAAACGTCGGTTTTGGTGGCATGGTATGAAACGAGACATCTCCGACTTTGTTTCGAGATGTTTAATATGTCAACAAGTGAAAGCGGAACATCAAGTGCCTTCAGGATTACTTCAGCCGATCATGATACCCGAGTGGAAACGGGATCGAGTCACAATGGACTTTGTGTCCGGACTGCCATTGTCAGCAAGTAAGAAGGATGCGATTTGGGTTGTTGTTGATAGACTGACTAAGTCGGCTCACTTTATCCCCGTGCGTACGGATTTTTCATTGGATAAACTAGCTGAATTGTACGTTTCTCAGATTGTGAGATTACACAGGGTACCGATTTCTGTTGTGTCGGATAGAGATCCGAGATTCACCTCACGATTTTGGAAGAAATTGCAAGAAGCTTTGGGTACCAAGCTGCATTTTAGCACCGCTTTTCATCCACAAACCGATGGTCAATCCGAGCGGGTAATTCAGATACTTGAGGATATGTTGAGATGTTGCATCCTTGAGTTTAGTGGTTCATGGGAACGGTATTTACCATTGATTGAATTCGCTTACAACAATAGTTTTCAATCAAGTATTAAGATGGCACCTTACGAGGCTTTGTACGGGCATAAATGCCGTACACCATTGTTTTGGACCGAGCTCGGTGAAAGTAAAATTTTCGGAGTGGATTTGATTAAAGATGCTGAACAGAAAGTAAAAGTAATCCGTGAAAGTCTAAAGATAGCCTCAGATCGCCAGAAGTCGTACGCGGATCTGAAACGAAAAGACATTGAGTATCAGGTGGGAGAGAAGGTGTTTCTTAAAGTTTCACCTTGGAAAAAGATACTCAGATTTGGGCGTAAGGGCAAATTGAGTCCGAGGTTCATCGGGCCATACGAAATATCCGAACGAGTCGGTCCAGTTGCGTATCGATTGATTTTGCCCCCTGAACTTGAAAAGATTCACGACGTCTTTCATGTTTCGATGCTTCGACGCTATAGATCTGATCCATCGCACATAATTAGCCCATCAGAGGTTGAAATTCAAGCCGATATGAGTTATGAAGAAGAACCGATGCGTATCCTAGCTCGTGAAGTGAAAGAGTTGCGAAACAAAAGGGTTCCGTTAGTAAAGGTGTTATGGCTCAAACACGGGATCGAGGAAGCTACTTGGGAAACCGAGAGCTCGATGAAAGAACGATACCCAAACCTATTTACCGGTAAGATTTTTGGGGACGAAAATTTCTTAAGTGAGGAAGAGTTGTGACAGCCCTAAAGTGACCCTAGTCGGAAAGCGGTCTCGGGACCGCTAGACCGAGTCACCAAATTATTTGAATGTGATAATTATTGCCTAAAATATGTGAATATAAATGTGTGAAAGTTTTAAGCTTCGATTTAGTTAATTGCATGTAAATTTAGTTGATAGGACTTATGTGAGAAAATTTAGAAATGTGCTAGGCAAATGCAAGTGGCCTAATAGTGCATGTAATCAAAGGGGTGGACTTGCATGTCAATTTCCCCCCATTTAAGTACTAGTGGCCGGCCATGACAAGGGATGATGGGCAAAACATGTCATGAAACATGTTGTGTTAATGGAAAAATAAAATAAGAAGCATGGGCAATAAACTAATAAGAAATGGAAGGAAGAAAACAAAAAAAAAAGAAAAGAATGTGTGTGAGTGTTCCCCCCCATTGCCGTGACTGAAGAAAAGAAAAAAAGAAAATTTGTTCATCCTTTTTCATTTCTTTTGGCCGAAAATTCTAAGGAAGAAGAAAGGAGTTCTTGCTTCATGTTTGGTTTGGAAGAGGATTAGGAGGAGGTTTGGCCATACTTGTATCTAGATTAAGGTATGTTTGAGGTTGTGCCATGAGATTCATGCATGTTTTTAGTTGCTAGCTTGAGTTCTAATTAGCCCATGGTTCAAATCTTTGCTATGTCATGGGGATGATATTCGGCCTAGGTGGATTTTGTGTTAATGCCATTGCATGCTAAATATGAAGCTTGTTAATGATACATGTGATGGTGGATTGATGACTCTTGGATTTTCTTTTTAGCATTTTTGAGTGAGACATTAAGTTCTTTGTTTAACCATGACCAAAATTGAAATGGTATGGTGTTGTGATGTATTCGGCCATGGTATATCCATAATTATGATTTATGCTTATTGCATGGTAGGTAAGATTTGTGTTTTGGATTTATGTTCATGTTTAGTTATAGTCAACTTTGAGATTCGGCTCTTGCACATATATATATATGTTTGCACATGACGTATTGGTATGACATATACAATATCTCAAGGTATATATTTACATATGATGGTGTTTCGGTTATGGAGTACATGATGGATGCGTATTGAGTTATAATATGTAATGCATTAGTTAGTAAAAGGTATGCCATTTGTGTGTGGTATTGAGTATATAATTGGCCTCAACATAGACATGCATAATCGGCCACATGAATGAGTACATAGGTTGATGTGTTGTTCGGCCATAGGTAAGCATATTGAAGGCTTTATCTTGACTTAGAAAATTCGGCTAAGGAGAGTATTAACTAATGTGTTGAGTTTGATTCATGATTCCGTACATATGTGGCTTTAATGTCTAATGAATATATGTGGGCCAAGTACCTTGAGTTCCTCTTTTCGATGCTCAAATGATTAAATCAATTTATTTGTTAAATTAAGCTCAAGAGCAAAGGGGAACTAAATCCGATAAAGGGAAGGAAAAAGTGGTCGAATAGCCATCGGAATCGTTCGACAACATCCGAGGTAAGTTTTCGAGTAATGGGACTTAAATTATGATTCGATTAGATTATGTCTTAAGTAAATCAAAATCATGCTCTTGTATGTGGCTATTGAGCCGAAATTGTAAATGTGATAAGTGTCTTGTGTTTGAGCTTTGGTAATGAAAATGAAATATGAATGTGTCATGACTTATTGATATATGTACATGGTTACTCGAATGATATCCGGGCTAAGTCCCGAAGGCTTTTGTGCTAAGCGACTACATCCGGACTAAGATCCGAAGGCATTTGTGCTAGCGACTATATCCGGGCTAAGTCCCGAAGGCATTTATGCTAGTGACCATATCCGGGTTAATACCCGAAGGCCTTGTGTGAGTGGTTATATCCGGCTAAACCCCGAAGATGCTTGATTTGGGAATGAGCGATCTTGCTGTAAAAATTTAAATTAATATGCTCGTAAAATCCCAGCGATGAGGTATGTTTCGTGTGTGCTTTGAATTAGTTGATCCCTTACAAATCTGTATTCGCTCAGTCGATAAATGAGCTACCGGCCTTTGGCTAAGTTGATCTTTTGTGTATGAACATAAGGGTTGGTTATGTGAAGTAAGTATGATATTGAGAATTTGTGCATATGAAATTATCCGTTTAGCTATATGAATGCTATACTTTTGTTGTGCTGGAATCCCTTGCTCAAAACTTACTAAGCATAAATTGCTTACTCCGTTTCTTTGTTTCTCTGTTTTATAGATTTTGGCTCGTCAGCTATCGGACTCGGGATTTTTGGAAGTCGAAGTCTCCCACACTGTCAAAGCCCCCTTTTGGTACAATTTTGGTTGAACTTTGAAATGGCATGTATAGGACTACCCTTCTTGTTGTTGGTCATGTACCTATGGATTTTGTGTAAATTTGGATAGCCATGCGAAAATGGCTTATATACGTTTTTAGCATAGTATTATAATCGTTTTGTATGTTGATCACTAAGAGGTATGGAAATGTTTGGAAACGATTAGCCATTGGAATGGTTAATCATGATTATACTTTGTGCTATGTATGCAAAAAAAAAGGGCTAATTGAATCATGGAAACTATGAAATAGGTAAAGTCTACCTTAAAGGCAGATGCTGACAGCAGCAGCGATGTGGATGTGAAAAATCACTAAAAATAGTAGGAATGGGATTAAATAGTGAATAAATTATGTAAATGAACCTTGATGAATCCACTTTCATATGGAAGAAATGAAATGGTCATATGAGTTGTATGTTAAGAGATATTTAGGTTTTCGTGAAACAGTGCCAGAACGGTTTCTGGATTCCCTGTTCCGACTTTGGAAATTCATTATAAATTAACCAGATATAATTACGAGTCATGCCATATATGTATAGATTCCTATTTGAGTCTAGTTTCTATAGAAACAAACGGCATCAGTATTGAAGCCCTGTACAGGGAGATATCCAAGTCGTAATGCACGAAGGTCAGTGTAGTCGATCCCTGTAACATGTTAAACTTTAACTAATAAACTGTACGAATTGGCCCGACCAAAAATTATAGAAAAAAAATTGTAGATGAATATATGAGTCTAGTTTCAGGGAAAAATCACGAAACTGATTTTTGAGTTGTGGAACTCAAGATATGATTTTTAAGGTGACAGCGACACAGTTAGCCAGCTGTCTGGAAATTTTTAAAATGAACTGTGCAAGTAAATGAATTAAGTCGGTCAGCACCTCGTGTTCGACTCCGGCAACGGTCTCGGGCACGGGGTGTTACAAATATTACCCAATTAAGCCAAGAAAGCTTATTTTCTCTTTCTTAGGGTTTCCATGTATATTTTTCAGAAGATGATGAAAATAAAATGATATTATCTATTTAATTTAATTGTCATCTTTTAATTTTGTCATTTTCCAATTTAATCCTTAGCCTTTCTAATTTTCCATGGATACATCAAAAAAAATATCTACTAACTTTTCTTTAATGGTCTAATTACCATATAAGGACCTCAAATTTTGAATTCCATAGTTATTTAATCCTTCTAGCTACTAGAATTCAACTTTTCTATTCTATGCAATTTGGTCCTTTCCACAATTAAGCACCTAATTGATAAATTTTTCTTACCAGAATTTTTATATGACATTCCTATCATAATCCAAAACATGCAATAATATTAAAATAATTTTTTTCTAGCTCGGATTTATGGTCCTGAAATCATTATTTCGATTTCATTAAAAATGCGTTGTTACAACTCTCCCCCTTAAAAATTTTCATCCTCGAAAGTCTTACCAGTAAAAAGGTTTGGATATTGCTTTTTCATAGTATCCTCCGGTTCCCAGGTAGCTTCTTCAATCCCATGTCGTTACCAAAGAACTTTTACTAATGCTACCTTTTTTATTTCTTAACTTTTTTGTTTCACGTGCCAAGATTTTAATAGGTTCCTCACTGTAAGTCATATATAGCTGAATCTCAACCTTTGTCAGAGAAATTACATGTGAAGGATCTGATCTATACCGTTGTAACATTGACACATGGAAAACATTATGAATTCTGTCAAGTTCTAGTGGTAATGCCAACCGATATGCAACAAGTCCAATTCTTTCCATGATTTCATATAGCCTGATGAACCGTGGATTCAGTTTTCCTTTAAGGCCAAATCGAATAACTTTTTTCCAAGGTAATACTTTTAAGAATACTTGTCACCGACCTGAAATTCTACTTCTTTCCTTTTAAGATCAGCATAAGACTTTTAATTATCAGAGGCTGCTTTCAAACTGTCCTGGATTATTTTCACATTTTCTTCAATTTCACGAAATAAATCAACTCCGTGTATCTTTTTATCATTGAGCTCTATCCAATATAATGAAGTTTTACATTTTCGACCAAACAAAGCTTTATACAGTGCCATTTTATAATAGACTGATAGCTATTATTATAGGCAAATTCAACTAGAGGAAAATACTTTTCCCAGCTACCTTCAAATTCAAGCACATAACACCGAAGCATATCTTCCAAAATTTGTATTACATGTTCGGACTGACCATCAGTCTGGGGATGAAATGCAATGCTAAAATGTAACTATGTACCCAAAGCTTCTTGCAATTTGCTCCAAAATCGAGATGTAAATTGAGGATCTCTGTCTAAAATAATAAAGATCGGCACTTCATGCAATCTGACAATCTCAGAAATACATAATTCAGCCAATCTATCCAAGGAAAAATCTATACGTATCAGAATAAAGTGTGCAAACTTTGTCAATCAATCGACAATTACCCAAATGGCATCTTTCTTCTTCGGAGACAGAGGTAACCCTGATACAAAGTCCATGGTAATTCTTTCCCATTTCCACTCCAGTTTTGTAACTTGCTGTAATAGTCTCGAACGTACCTGATGTTTAGCTTTTACTTGCTGGCATATCAAACATTTAGATACAAATTCAGAAATATCCCATTTCATTCCCAGCCACTAGTATATCTTTTTCAGATCATTATACATTTTATTACTACCAGGATGTATAAACATGTTACCAATATGAGTTTCATGTAAAATCTTCTGTACCAATTCCGAATTCTTCGGTACACATATTCTACCTCTGAATAACAAACATCCATCAAAACTAATCTGAAATTTTGAATCAGAATTTCAATTCACACTATTCTCGCTTAGCTTGCAATTTCTTATCACACTTCTGAGCTTCACAAATCTGTTACATAAATGTTGGTCTAGCTTTTAACTTAGCTATGATTGACCCTTCATCGGATAACGATAATTGGGTATTCAATGCTTGCAAAGCAAACAAGGATTTTTTACTTAGAGCATCTGCAACCACATTAGCTTTTCCTAAGTGATAATCAATAATCAAATCATAATCTTTTAACAGTTCAAGCCACCTACGCTGCCTCAAATTCAGGTTTTTCTGCGACATCAAATACTCCAAACTTTTATGATCAGTGAATATGTGACATTTTTCACCAAATAAGTAATGTCGTCAGATTTTTAATGCAAACAGAATTGCTGCCAATTCAAGGTCATGTATCGGGTAATTTCTTTCATGTGGTTTTAGCTATCTTGAAGCATAGGCTATTACTTTACCTTCTTGCATCAATACACAACCTAAACCATTTAATGACACATCACTGCAAATTATAAATTCTTTACCCGATTCAGGCTGAACTAACACTGGTGCTTCTATCAATAAGGCTTTTAACCTATCAAAACTCTGTTGACATTTATTAGACTACTCAAATTCCACATCTTTCTGTAACAATCGAGTTATCGGAGAAACTATCATTGAAAATCCTTTAACAAATCTCCGATAATACCCTGCTAGTCTCAAAAAATTTTGACTTCAAACACGTTTTTCGGTGGCTTCCAATTAACAGTGGCTGAAATTTTGTTCAAATCCACTCGAATACCTTCTGCAAATACTATATGTCCGAGGAAACCAATTTCTCGTAGCCAAAATTCACATTTACTAAATTTGGCATACAATTGCTTTTCACGTAGAGTTTGCAACACTATTCTCAAATGTTCATTTTCATCTCGGGAATATAATAGGATATCATCAATAAATACCATTACAAACTTGTCTAGATAAGGTCTGAAAATTTTGTTCATCAGATTCATAAATATTGCAAGTGCATTTGTCAAACCAAACGACATTACAAGAAACTTATAGTGTTCGTATTTGGTTCTGAAAGTTGTCTTTGGCACATCTGAATCTTTTACCCGTAGCTGATAATAACCAGAACATATATCAGTCTTTGAAAATACAGTGGCACCTTTCAATTGGTCAAATAGATTATCAATTCAAGGCAGTGGATACTTGTTCTTTATTGTGACTTTGTTTAGTTGCCTGTAATTAATACACAGTCTCAATGATCCATCTTTTTTCTTTACAAATAGAACTGGTGCACCCCAAGGTGAAAAACTAGGTTGAGCAAAGTCTCTGTCAGTCAATTCTTGTAACTGTGCTTTCAACTCTTTTAATTCAATAGGAGTCATTCTATAGGGTGCTATGGATATCGGTGTTGTCCCCGGAACAAGATCTATAAGAACTCTAATTCTCTAACTGGTGGTAAATCAGGTAATTCTTCTGGAAATATATCGGGAAATTCACAAACAAACGGTATTGATTGAATCTTCGACTCAGATACTTTAGTATCTAACACATATGCTAGATAAGCATCATATGCCTTTCTGACATATTTCTGTGCTTATATTGCTGAAATCACATTAGATAATCCATCTAGTTTATCAGATTCAACAAAAAGTAACTCACTATTCTGAAATTTCAACACAATATATTTCTGTTTACAATTCACTACTGCATCATGTTGGGTTAACCAGTCCATTCCCAAAATCACATCAAATTCATCAAATGGCAATAGCATTAAATCAGCCAAGAAACAATAACCCTTTATCATCAACGGACAATTTTTACAAACTTTATCCACCATAACATATTTTCCCAGTGGATTTGAAACTTTAACCACAAATTCACTGAATTCAACAGGTAAATTTTTAACAAACACTAAATTTGTGCATATATATGAATGCGTGGAACCAGGATCAACCAAAGTAGTAATATCAGTATCAAGTAGAGAAAATGTACCAGTAATAACTTTTGGTGCAGAAGCATCTTCTCTAGCACGAATAACATATGTCATTGTCGGTGCTCGTGACTTAAATTTAACTGTTGTATCCTTTGTAGTACCTCGGCTACCATTGACATTGCCGAGGTGGTTTACCTCTCGAGGCGGGATTACTAGGCTTTGAAGTTTGATCAATATCTTTTTCAATTCTTTCCGGGCAATCTTTGAGGAAATGATCAAGAGAACCGCATCGGTAACAAGCTCCACTTCTCAAACGACATTCCCTAAAATGAAATTTATTACAATGTTTACACCTTGATTTGGGGTTACTGACACTTTCTACACTTATTACGGATAGAGATGAGGATCTCGGGTTAGAGCATTGAGAGCCTCGTTCTTTCCCCGAATATCCCGTAAAAGTGGTGGAATGATAATGGTACTTCTTTGATTTCTTTTAAGTTGATGATTGTGATTTAGCCATAAATCTTTTACCAGAAATTTGAGCTTCCCTCTCTGCTTGCTTCTTTTCTTTACTTAATTCCTCAGCTTTATGTGCTCGACTAGCTAACACCATAAATTCCCTTAATTCAAGGATTTCCATCAACAATTTAATATCTTCATTTAAGCCCTCTTCAAATCGTTCACACATATCATACTCTGTTGGAACCCATTCTCTGGCATATTTGCTTAACCGAACAAATTCTCGCTCATATTCAGATACAGTCATATTTCCCTATTTAAGCTCTAAAAATTCTTTCTTTTTTTGATCCAAAAATCTTTGACTGATGTACTTCTTTCTGAATTCAATCTGGAAAAATTCTCATGTAACATTTTCTCTTGGTACCACAAAAGTTATAGTGTTCCACCAATGATAAATTGTATCTTTCAATAAAGAAACTGCACATTTCAAACATTCAGCTGGTGTTCAAGATAATTCATCTAAAACCCTAATAGTATTTTCCAACCAAAACTCAACTCTTTTTGGATCATTATAAGCAATAGCCTTAAATTCTTCTGCCCCATATTTACGGATTTATCTACCAGAGACTTACCAATTCTAACTTGTTCAGCACCTTGTGGCGTCTCAGAAACCGGTTAAGGAGTAGATGAGGGAGGTTGTTTTATAGTAGGATTTGTTCTTATGAATTCTGTAAACCACTTGTTCATCATTTAAAAGAAGGCTTTTTTTGACTCCTCACATCGGTCCTCAGATTCTAGCCTTCTACTCTAGATACAGCTCTTTGAACTGAAGTTGGAGCATTGCTCTCAGCTTCCTCGGATTCAGCTCTAGCTTGGCTGGATGACATTACTATATGAAAAACACATTTAAAATTGTCAGGAGATATCACACTATCATAATTTATATAATGACATATATAGCTAAACTCATACTCACTACGTTCTTTCGAGAATCGACTAAACCGTAGCTCCAATGCCAATAAATGTAACACCCTAACTCGTATCCGTCAACGAAATAGGGTTACAGAGTATTACCGAAGTTTACAGAATAATTACAGATAATTCATGTTCATTACTATGCATATCTGAAACTAGTCATATTGTCCCTTGAATGGACCCTCGAGGTCCAATATAAACATTGGAATCGAGTTGGAACTAAATCGAAAGCTCAGAGAATTTTTCGTGAAATTTTAATTTTTTTTCCTAGATGCAGGATACACATGCCCGTCTGGTCAAGGGACACGCTCGTGTGACTATGGGACACGCCTGTGCTATATGCCGTGTCCAACCCCGTGTAACTCTCTGCTTTGTGTCACCCGGCCAGCCACACGCCCATATGAGTGAGCCTATGATCAATTTAATTTTCAAAAATTAGGTGCTGGGTTCACATGACCAAGACACACTCACGTGTTCTAGGCTGTGTATCACACACGGCTGAGACACACACCCGTGTCTCTGCCCGTGTGCCAAATTCTGAGCATTCTGTTTCTCAAATTTAAGATGCAGGGGACACATGGCCAAACCATATGCCCATGTGCCAGGCCATGTGTCACACACAGTCAAGACACACACCCGTATGGACAAAATAAAGTCATTTCCTAGCTTTATTTCTCACCCAAATTTCGCCATTAATCTACAACAACATTTGCATATATTTTCCAACCAATTCAAGACATATAAATCAAACAAATTCTATCATCTAACATGATATATCATCACATGCATTCATGTTTATATTCTTACCTTTTTATTAACACATTTATTTAGCATAACTCAATCAAACCAAACCACGTACATACAAGTTAAACATGATATATATAACCTTATAAAAATATACCAAAACAAAACCATTATTAGCCATTCTAATGGCTAATTTACAACAACTATTTATATTCCAACATTGGCCAAGTTAACCTATACATGCTATTATATCAAAATAAGATTACTTTTTATACCAAAACAAGTTGATGGATAGTGTGATGTTGCTCCAACAGACTCCAACCTTTACGAGCTTCCAAACACTATAAAATAAAGAAAATAAAACCTAGTAAGTATTTAATACTTAGTAAGATCGTATAACAGAAAATAAACTTACCAATCACATTCATTATAATAAGTGTAAAATAACATGCTTTCCCATCAATTTAGCAAATTTACCTAATCATATACACTCATTTAAGCAAGTTAGTCATAGTATTCAGATATACATCAAGTAAGCATAGATGAGCTCAACATGTTACGAACTTTCTGTTATTTTGGGATCATATGAAATATAATTCATTTAATCTCATAATTTATCATTTAAGGGATTTATCCGTTGAATCATTGAAATTTCAATGGATATTCAGGTAGTACACATAAGGTGTACAAATCAATAATCCATAAATTCGTGATCAGTGGCACCCATTAGGGCACATAATCAGGAAGCACACTCTTGAGTCACATATCAAGATGCTCAGATGAGCCATGTAACAGGACAGTTATCCAGGGTAAACAGGAAACTCATAAGAGTTTTACTTAGAAAGGTCATAGAGCTTAACAGATAACTCCGAAGAGTTAATATCAAGGAGCAACGGATAGCATAACAGGGAGTTCAAGCGAGCCATGTTAGGAAGCCCATAAGAGCTTATATTAGGACGCTCACATAGAGTTGCATTTGTGTCTGCATTATATGCTCGATCACAACCGATTGAATCATGTAATAGGACGCTCACACAGAGCTACGGTAGTGCGCAACACATGCATAATCACTACCGATCAGGATTGCTCGCAGGAACTATATAACAGAATGCTCGAGAGGGCTATATCAGGATTACTCGTCCGAGCTAAATCATGTCTGCAACATATGCAGAATCACATCCAATATGGGAAATTACATATACCCATAAAATTTCATTATTCAAACAGAACTTGATAATTATTCAAACTATATCGGGTATATAATTTATTTCATACTTTAAACATTTATAATTTGTACAATCACATAACACATTCAATACAAGCATATAAATAAACACAATTCGGTTACACGAACTTACCTTAATAGTCGTTCGTACAAGAAATTCTACTAATCCGAAAATTTTTCTTTTCCTCGATCTAACTTCGAATTTGAGTTCTCTGGATCTATATAAATGAATTTAATCATCAATTTATCACATTTCATATTCATTTGGATTCAATTTACATTCTAGGCAAAATTATTGTTTTGCCTCTAAACTTTTCATAAATTCTAATTTAGCCCCTAGGCTCGGAAAATGAAATTCATGCAATTTAATCCTTATTCCAAGTGTGGCCCTTTTCTAGTAGGTCTTAATAGTGGAATGTCAGTTTATCCGCTAGAGCTAAAGTGGACAGTAGGTGGTATATGCAAGGACAAGTGAGAATCCACCAGAATTAGTTAAATGGCCATAAGCAAACCAAGTAACGATCGCTCAACAGTCATTCCACCATTTAAGAAAGACGAAAGGCGAACATGAGTTCTGACACTCTAGAAAAAAATAGAATCTTCTAAATGAAACAGGGAGTATTGTATGTTTGGTTCTTTTCTATTTAACCCCTGCAATATAGGGTCTATTTTCGTGTAATACAATAAAGAAACTCACTAAATTCATTCGAACAAGGTTTTTGACATGTGGTTGCAAGATTCGCAGGATAAAGAACTCAATGAGGGACCAAGACCGTGTTAGATCAATGATTATCATCAATAAAGTTCCATACACATAGGAAGATGCTACCTTTAGAGGCTTCGCCTTGGGGTTAGACACATTGTAATTTAAAAAGTTTGTTAGAGTTAGAAAATTTCAATGTAGTCAGACTTTATTATGTCAGATAGCTTTTGTACAAAAATATTCTTTATAATGTAATAAAGTCGATTAACGAATTTTTTTTATTTTACTTTGTTGCTCAAACCAAACTATTACAACTATATCGCAAATGCGTTCACGGCAGTGGCTAAGGCATGTGAACAAGCGGTTATTTTCGCAAAGGATTTAGGATTTCGAAAAGTGATCATTGAAGGTGACTCATTTACATACTAAAGAAGGTACTTAGTTCTATATCGGATAAATCTTCAGTTAATCCGATTATTCAAGATATCAAAGTGATTTCCAAGGAGTTAGAGAACATCAGTTTTGTTTTTTCGGTCGCAAGCAAATAATGTGGCACATGTCCTGGCAGGAGAAGACCGGCGATTGAGGTCACCGAGATTCCGGATTGAAGAAGCTCCGATGGCAACGGAGCAGGATAGAAGACTAATGGATCTCACGAGTTAATGTGTTTTGGCTTCAATCTTTGGATATTGGAGAAATTTCTTGCGTTTTGAGCTCTCTCTGATGCTCATCCAAAGTGTTTTCTCTCTCGATTTTGTTCTTAGTTTCAACGATTCGTTTTCTGCAAGTAGAGCAAAGAGAGGGATTGCAGTTGCTGGGTTTGATCTTTGAGAGCAGAGTCATTGGTTTTCGGGAGGAAAGAGAGGGTCGATTTTTCTTTCTTTTGTTGTTTCCAGTTTTAATTTTGCTTTATCGAGCTTGTGATAGGTGTCTTAGGCAGTAGTTATGATGTTGGCAGAACATATTTTATTTTGTTGTTTTCTCTCTCCTCCATTTTTTTAAAATAAAATCCCAGGTATGTTTAAAACATAATAATAATAAGAATAGTATTGGCAATCGTTTCCTTAAAGCTCTGTTTTTCAACATCATGATCCTTGTATTAATTCTATAATTCAAAACGGAAAATAAACAACAGTTAGTGTAGGGAAAAATGAGTATAAATAAATAAAAATAAATAAATAAATAAAAACCTTACCTTCAAACTCAACTAAGAAAGAGTTGCCGTGAGTTCAATACTAATTTACTTTTTTCTTTAATTTTGCAGGAAGAATATGAACGACGTATACTACTATATTTTGATTTGGCAACTATAGATTTTTCCATTTATTTATACTAATTCTTCATTTTGGGTCTGTCATACTTCCGTTTATTCAGAATAAAAATGGAAACACGCATTATGCCTCCTATTATTGGGAAAAATATTGCTTCAAAAAGTTAGGAATCATATATTAAATTACACGGTGACAAATGGCAATCAAAATTTCTATAGTATTTAAAACCCCAGCCAAGACGGAGAATAACTCAGCTCTACAGTTGCAAGGTCCAACCAAATTAAAACGTAGGGAAAGCAGAAATACATAGACCATTTTCACAACCATGACCTGGGCATTTTGATTTGTAAATGACATAAAACAAGTAATGATGAATCACTCAACACTCGATTTATGTTATACATTGTACAACCAGAACTGGCCCCACCAAATGAAATTTATACAATATGAACTAAAACGCAATGCATCAGGCGAAACATGTCAAAAATATGATTCTATAGTATGGGAGAAATTACCTCAGCTTGAGTCCGAGTCCTGCCTGCTTGCTAAACACAACTCATGCAACTCATTGAGTATCCACTCCTCCCCCGTGTGTCCGCCCAACACCAACACCCTGGTCCCTCCAACCACACATGTACTATGTCCCCAAGCAAATTTTGGTGGTTGCCCAGGAACATTCAGTGTCCTCCATGATGGTTTCTCCTTCGAAGGATCCAGGAGAAACAGCTGAGAAGGAGAGTGTAATCCTGCAATTGAACCACCAAATATAATTATCCTCCCACAAGGCATGCTTACGGCAACATGATCCAGTCTAGGAGGAGGTACCACAGCATTTTGGCTACCAACACTGGTGAAGGCACTACAGTCCAGTTGCCACCACTGTGGTTCTTCGTCCTCCAAATCAATGGTGTAGGCTTCACCTGATCGCAATCGCAAGTTCCCGCTCTTTGCAAGCCCCCCAAACATAAGAATTTTAGTACGCCCATAAACTGAAAGCGAATGGCCCAACCTTGATGGGGGTGCCCATGATGTTGGAATCTCTTTCCATGTTGGCTTGTCTGTAGTAAGATCCAAAAGATACGTGTCACTGAGAAGCACCCCCGCATCCGTGCACCCACCAGACACAACCAACTTAGAACCGTCTATTGTGCAAGAGCTATGCCAAGATCTAGGGAGAGGGGGAGCACCACCAGAAACTTCTTTCCATGTAGGTTGTTTGGCATCCAAGTCAAGGACAAAGACATCATTGAGCAATCCTTGTCTTCCACATCCTCCAAAGACCACCAACCAGGAACCATTTAGGCATGAAAGAGTATGGCCCCAACGCCCTGGAGGGGATGATTCCACACTTACACGCTGCCACACTGGATTTGCAGCATCAAGGTTGAGAACAAACGTGTCATCCATAGGCTGCATATTGACTCCCTCGCCTCCGAAAAGGACTAGACGGTTCCCTGCTGCACATGCACTGAAGTTGCAACGTGAAGGCTCCACAGCACCACCTACAGTCAGTTTCCTCCAACAAACTGCCTCAAGAGTGGTCAGCTCTCTGGCAAGACGTCCCCATCCCAGTTTTTTTGTCATCATTTCCAGTGTACCAGTGACCTCTCTTCCCCAGGCATTTTGACATACCATCTTTCTCACATGCTCATTTTTTGTTAATTGTCGTATCCTTCTGCAGACAGATCCAATAGAAGCGACATCTCTCGGTGTTAACCGAGATAAAATGTTATGAGCCAAAACTTCATCAGAGAGCTGGAGTATCCCACATATTTCTCGATGCTGACTGAATGGTGGATTGCTGAAATGAGAGTATTGAGCAGACTCATCTAACTGCTGATTACAAGTCTCTTTGAAAACCGGATATGATACACGATTCAGATCTAGTTTTGCCTCAGAAAACACTTGAATACCAATAATGTGTGTGACTATTCCATCATCATCATGTATAGGTGCAAGTTTCAATATGTTCACCAACGGAGTGCCATCCTTCCTGAAATTCAGAAGCTCACCTTGGAATTCAATACCTTCCTCAAGACATCTCCGGATCTCAGAAACAACAAAAGGATCTACCAAAGGGTGCCGTCTTTGAGCACATTGATCTCTATACTGTAAAAACCGACTGAAAGAAATCCCATAGAGTCAATCTAGATCCTCTATATCAAGCAATTATTAAAAGATAAAGGAACATCACAACTAGCTAGGGAAGCATAAGCATTATTGGCAAATGAAAACTTCCATTACAAAATTGTGAATACTAGCCAAGAGGATGCCAACATGGAAATACATTAACACATTAAAACTAAAACAACTGAAAGCTGGATGTCTCTTGTTCACCATAAAAATCTTAAATCCTTTTCAACCCAGCCAAAGTGGAAAAAGATAAATTTGCAGCACACTATGCTCCTTTTAACACCAAAAAACAAAATTCGACAACATTCTTGAGTTATTACTTTGCCATTGACAAACTTTTTGCTAAATATTCAGAGACGATGACTGATATTCACGTGTAGTTACAGTAGCTTAAGGCCTGCAAGATTTTTTTTCCCTTTTTTACTTCTCAAGCTGGAAAGAAGACTAAAATAACACACTAAAGCCATCTTTCAAAAAGGAGAGGTTCAATTAGATTGATACTTCTCTGCTTCTCCTTGCAACCCCTCCTTTTGATTATTGGCAAAGAACTTGGACAACCAAAGCTCACTCCAGACATGCTTCTTCTTAGTTCATCCCATACTGATCTACATCTGAAATAAGATAGTACTTAAGATTATGTTGGAAAATTCTCTTAAGAGAATTCATCAATAAGATTGTCAAGCATGTATTTCCTTTCTTTAATAATATTGCCTTGATTGGAAGCAGAACTAACTTTCCTACAAGATGAAACCAAAACTAGTTGCTGTAGATTATCCCTAGATCTTGAATCTTCTACCATTTATGTGAAAGTCATCATGATGAATGTTCACTTGGTTAAAATGCTTTATAGATGCCTTTCACCATGCTGAAAAGGTAGACTTACTAAAATGGATTCAATGATCGAAACTAAGCAATTCACTACACACTCCTCATTTTATCTATACAAAAACAAACAGCTTCTACTTCCTCTCTCCCAAAATAATTGTAATTACACTACTTAAAAGTCAAGATTAAGTTTACTGGTTCTTTGACATGATACCAAAACATTTCTGATGCAGTGATACAAAAGATCCAAACTGTAACTCAGCTACCTCTATTCTTTCTATTAATTTGAACACAAGTCCGATAGATCTGCTGATTCACATTATCAAGCCCTCAAGGGAAAGGCAGCATGCAAGAGATACAACCCATTCTATGTTCCTTGACACAAATGATCCAGAAGTTATTATACAGGGTTATGTAATTGACATTAAGAAATACTTTTTTTGTTAATTTGAATTCGCCTAATGTTGTCTTTGTTTTATTCTTTTTTTCTTAGACTTGAGCAGTTAGGGCTGCATGTAACTTCAATATTTTCCACCACCGAAATGATTCATGTTCTTAGACCGAATAATTCATATCTATGACTTCAATTTAGAGCCTAGATTTACATATTCAACCTCAATATCCTGCAAAAGATAAGTTCAGCATTCATGATATTTATTTACTTTTCTTAAGATCAATCCCTAATTTTGTTCTGTTCTAATATTTATACTTTTTTGCTCTTAACCTTCTACTAACTAAATGAAAAACCAAAAAAAAAAAAAAACTGTTCTGTAAAAAGTCTTGAGCTCTTATCACCTTCATATTTGACTACTTGCAAGAAATAAATGTCCGTGAATTTTCTATTTAACACCTTCACGCCATCAAATGAGTAGCACGGCTCCAATAAACAAACACTTGCAACTTGTTTAGATCAATTACTAAAAGTTGTTTCAAATCACTAGAAATCATCAACTTTCTCTTAAATTTACTCAAAAAATCTTCAATTACTTCAAAAATCAGCATAAAATATTATTCAAAAACAAAAGGAAAAGAAACTAAAATATCTCACCAGTTCCTACCAAGGACTTCGTCGGCTCGGTAACCGGTGAAAACCTCGAAGACTTTGTTGACATAAATAATAGGGAAATCGGGCTCCAAAGCATCGGAAACAACGAAAGAAGTCGGAGTTGTAGGGTAATACAATAGTCCTGGTTTCTTCGGAAGCTGGCTCTCTTCTTCTTCATCATCATCTTCTTGTTGTTGTTGTTCTTCTTCTTCCTCCATTTCTTGTCGTTTTACTTCATCTTTTGCAAATCGTTGCCGTTTTCCACTGCTTTGCATCACTTCTTCTCCTTTAGACATTTTCTATTTTCTGGTGCTTTAAGGGAGGTGTGGGCTTTACCTTCTTCAAGTTTTGTTATTGTTGAAGGGAAGATATTTTATGCGTTGAATTTCTCTTATCCAAAATGCCCTCATTTGCCTACCATATTTGTAAATGTGCCTCCATATGTGCTCTCACTCCAACCTTTGTAATTACCAAGTATTAGTTTTTAGATTTTTTTTTTTACTTTTTTTTTCCGAATTATCATTTTATTTTTTAGATTTTTTTTCTTGATACTTATGAAAAGTAAATAGGGATTTTCCCAACTTAAGAAAAGTAGTCATATATCATTATTATACTTAAGATATTATTCATGTTAACAGTAGATTAATGAGTTGGACCTATTATATTAAGATATTTGTATACCATAAATTTAGGTATTCTTAAAAGTACTTTTGGTAAAGGAATATTTTTGTAGAGAAATTAAAATTTTTAGTTTTTGGAAAATTTATTTTTGGGTCAATTTTTTGGGACAAAGCACTTTTTTATTTGATAAAATAGTTTGTTTAGAAATATTTTTATTCTAAAAATACTTCTTAGAAATAATACTAAACACACTTTTAGATGAAATGGATAAGAACACAACTATTATCTCCGTAAAAAGGTCAGTTTTTTTTATTTTCTCCTCTGTAGTTTTATTTTCTTGTTTTTTTATTTTTTTTAGTTACAAAATCTATGGATTAACTAATAGCTAGTTCTGAAAAAACTTTTAAAAAGTATTTTTAAAATATTTGATAATGTTTTTTATTATTGTTAAAACTTTTGCATGCAAAACAATAAAATTGAAAATTTTATTTTTCTAAATGAAGATTCATTTATTTTAAATTTTTTCTTATTCATAAAATATTTACATTCAAATCTTTAATTAATATTAAGATTTATAAATAATCTATGATCACTTTTTCTTATAAATAATTTTAATTAATTAATTTTTAAATTTTGATGACTGAAAGATATTACAATTATTAAATTGAAGGTTCCTAAATTTTTCTAAACTCAATGCAGTGATGGTAAGGAATTAAACCAAAAAAAGGGGAATGGCGGTCTGGTAATTAAATAAGAAAGGAGCGGCAAACAATAAAGAGAAAGCGTCCACATCAGTGTAGTGAGAAACACGTATCAAACTACAAAAGGGAGGAAAAAAATCTAAACTGAATCTGGCACCTGAGGGCTTCCACGTCATCAAGGTGGGAGAAGATATTTATTTTAGCGTCAGGATGGTGGCCGTGGCCGGCACTGGAAACGAACCCATCATCTCATCCCTCAATTCTATGGTCCTCACCCCCTCTCCCTTTCGCTTTTTTGCCCCCCTCTTTTATGTATGGGCTAATATCATGTTTACCTCTAAACTTTTCTAAAAATATTTGTTTGTACCTAAAATTTTTTTTATACTTAATTGATATCTAATTTTGTATCTTGTCAAATGCATTTCTCTAATTTATTAATGACGTTAATTTTTAAAGATTAGCATGTAGTTTGCCTCTTGAATTTGTTCAAAAATACTTAATAGGTACCCAGTGACGAAGCCAGAAATTTTTTCTTGAGGACCGCAAAATTAAATTATATATTTTTATGATAGTAAAAATATAAATTCATCATTTTAATAGTCTATATCTTTATAATTTTTAAATGATTAAATTAATTTTTATCATTTTGAGATGCCAAAATGTAATTTTACCATTACTAATTTAAAATTTTATAAATTATAAATAATTTAAATGAAATTTTTTCCATTTTAGGAGGGGTTAGCCCCTGGCTCCATCATGGTTGATACTTAAACTTTTGTAAATTAATTTATATTTTTAAAAGATTTTTAATTTTTTAGTTTATGTTCATACTAAGAAATTGTCATGTGTCACTATAAGATTACCCATTAATATTACATTAGCACAAGTTAACGATGTTAATGACATCATTATCCGAATTTATTTTATTTTTTCATATAAGAGATTTGGATTTCAATATTTTGAATCAATTATCCTTTGACTTTTTAAAACTTTTATTTTTTTAAAGTTATTTAAAAATATTTTTTGAAAGAAATTTAAAAATATTTTTTGAAAGAAATTTAAAAATATTATTATACTCGATAAATGGAGATATTTAGCGGATTTAGATATTTAATGGATAGCTTGATTAAATCAAAATTGGATTAAAATAATAATAATCAAATTTAACGCTAAAAATAAATGAAGGATTAGAATTTTACAGAAATGACATGTTAGAACATCTTCAAATATTTATAGTGTTTCAATAACTATAAATGAAAGGGTGCAAGTAATTAAAAGTTATATTGTTGGTTATTGATCAAAGAGTTATGATTACTCATAATAATAAGTTATATCACTTGATTTTGTAATAAAAAATTAAATAGTTATGTTTATTTAAGAGATATTACTTAAATCGTTGTATCTCTTACTTTAATAATTGTATCTATTTAAGACATATTAGTTGAATTATTATGTCTATTTAAAAGATGCGGTTATTCATAAAACAGATACCCATTAAAAGTTATGTTTCTAGGAAGAGTCACGAGAATTCTTATAAATAGAAGTGAGATTTTATTTAGATGATATATCAAAAATTTCTCATCAAAAGTGTAACACCCCTCACCCTTATCCGACGCCAGGATAGGGCTCAAGGCGTTATCGGGATTTCACGTTCATAAACATATTAAATCAAGTCACTAAGTTGCGCTCTAATTTAAAACTTTTCAAATATGTATATCCTTTCTGTTAAACAAGCTTTCGAGACCTAAAACATGTCTAGAGGCGGTGCGAGACAAAACCGAGAACATTTGATAAACTTTGGGCACCTTGAAAATTTTCTTTTAACTTGAAGTGACACACGCCTGTGTGACTTAGGACATGCCCGTGCAATTACCCCGTGTCCAAGACTTGAGCATTCTATTAAATTCACACGGCCAAGACACACGTCTGTGTGTCTAGCCCGTGTTCATTTAACAGACTTACCATTTTAGATGCAGGGGACACAAGACCATGCCACATGCCCACGGGTGTGGCCCGTGTGTCACACGCGGCCTAGGCACACGCCCGTGTACCCAACCATGTAGATCCTATTAGGCTATTTTCCAAGCCTATGGTCCCCATCTTTTAACATTTATACTTAATGAATATTAAAAACAAAGTAAAACATAATTATGCTCTCATAAATGATCTTTGCAAAAACTCATTGCATGGAAACCTCATATCATTGGTTTTGTACATGCTAGGTTATTTTCCATCTTGTATTTATGTGTTGTCATACCACTTTAATACATTCAAGATTGGCTCGTTCTTATGACTCATTGCCAATTGGAATCCAGCCATCGCACATGATTACAAACTTGCATGGAAATTTTGTAGGTCATAGCCTACTTCAAAACAAGCCGATCTCTATGGCCATAAACAAAAAGATAGATTTATCTTTACAAGCCTTCATTTGGCAAATCAAATGACACATATAAAAAAATACTCAAAAGACCTATACATGCTATTTGATAGTATGCTGACTCTCCAACCGTCCTCCAATTTTTACGAGTCCTCGAGCTCTGTGAGAGACAGGAAAAAGAAAGGGGTAAGCATTTTCATGCTTAGTAAGCTCGAATAACCGGAAAGTAAACTTATGAAGTAATTAGCATGCAATCAAATTGGGCAATAAATTCAATGAGCATAAAATGGCTTCCCTATCACTTACACTCAATCAATGAGTTAGTCACATAACAATGCACTATAAAAGTTATCTTAGATGAGCTCATCATTCAACATCTCATTTGTATATATATATCACATTAATCTCAGTGAGTTTCTAGGAAATCTCGATGGAATACCCATTTACTGTCAATTCGTACAATGATAGTTTCAGATAGGCACTCCCGTGAACCTCACATCTTATGGCAGGATTACCAGTCCAGGCTAAATCCCCCATTTTATAAACTCATAAAGTGATGTTGGGATTACCAGTCCAGGCTAAATCCCTTATAACGATAAACACCTTTATTGAGCTCGAATCTGAATTACCAGTCCAGGCTAAATTCAAATCCTAATCGGATTACCCATCCGGGCTAGATCCTTTTATAAATGAGATCAACAGATTACCCGTCCGGGCTAAATCCTTACTGCAACACATGCAAGACTTCATTACACATGTCAATCATGGTTTATCCATCAAATTTCCTTTTTAACCTCAACCGAGACATTTATCACAATTTATACTTAAACATGCATTTCATAGAATTTCATGTTATTAATAAATGCAATCATCATGCATTCATAAATCATATAATTAGGCACATTGAGTGTTTACTTTAAGTTATCCAAACTTACTTGGTATTCGTTTCGGTGTCGTGTTTCGGTTATTTCGAAACCTTTTGTTTTCTTCAATCGACCTCCGGAATTTGTTCATCGGGGTCTATAACAATAAAAATAGATCATTAACATTCCAAATTATACATTTCAAGTCTAAATTTCACCCTTGGTCCAAATGACCGTTTTGCCCCTAACCTTTCACATTTTTATGATTTAGTCCTTAGGCTCGTACAATGAAATGCATGCAATTTTTGCCTTACTCAAGCCTAGACGAACACTTTTCCCTCTTATGGTAGCCTAAATTTTCCATTATTTTCAATTTCTACCACACATTTTACAACTTTTGCAAAAAGGTCCCTTTAGGGGTTTTTCATTAAAATCACCTAGGAAAAAGTGTTTAACACACTTCAAACTTTCATATTCCTCCATAAAACATCAAAATACAAGTAACTCATGCATGGATAAATTTTTAAGCATGAACCGTAGCATGAAATATGGGTAGAAATAGAAAGAGCAAGCTACCGGGATTTCAAAATTACAAAGAACATTAAAAACGAAACTTAGGAGCACTTACTATTGAGCTTAGAAAGCTTGAAAACCCCAGCTATGGAAACCCTGGAAATTTCGGCAGCATGGAGAAGAAGAATGGCTGATTTTTGGTTCATTTTTCCCATTTTATTTCACTTAAATGCCAAATGACCAAAATGCCCTTAAGCCCTTTCTTTGAAAGTTCATAAAATGCAAGCCCATTTTAGTCCAAAAATTTAGAAATTGGGAAAATTGCTCCCCAAGACCTTCTATTTTATAATCTAAAGAAATTTTATGCAAATTTCTTCTAGATTCCAAGTTTTGTAATTTATTCAATTTAGTCCCTAATTTTCCAATTGGGCACTTACTCAAAGGATTTGTTCATGAAACTTTAACACATACATATTCTCATATTCTAAGCCTCGTAATAATCATAAAATAAATATTTTAATGTCAGATTTGTGGTCCCAAAACCACTATTTCGACTAAGTACTATTTTGGGATGTTACATTTCTCCCCCCTTAGGGACTTTCGTCCTCGAAAGTCTTACCAGTGAACAGATTCGGATATTGACTTCTAATGGTTTCTTCTGGCTCCCATGTAGCCTCTTCTACACCATGTTGATGCCATAAAACTTTTACTAAGGCCGCATCTTTATTCCTCAGCTGTTTAACCTCACGAGCCAATATCTTAACTGGTTCCTCTCCATAGGTCATGTCCGGTCGAATTTCAATCTCAGTCTGCAGAATCACGTGAGAAGGGTCTGATCGGTATCGCCTTAATATAGATACGTGAACACATCGTGAATCCTTTCCAGTTCAGGTGGCAATGGCAAGCGATAGGCTAACGATCCAACTTTTTCAATGATCTCGTACAGTCCGATAAATCGCGAACTCAGTTTGCCTTTCCGGCCAAATCTCAACACATTTTTCCATGGAGACACTTTCAAGAATACTCTATCTCTAACTTGAAACTCAATTTCCTTTCTTTTCAGATCAGCATATAACTTTTACCTATCCGATGCCGCTTCCAAACAGTCTCGTATCACTTTAACTTTCTCTTCAGTTTCTTTAATCAAATCAACTCCGTGAATCTGATTTTCCTTAAGTTTTGTCCAATACAATAGAGTTCAACACTTCCTGGAATACAAGGCCTCATAAGGTGCCATCTTCAAACTCGTCTGAAAACTGTTGTTGTAGACGAATTCTACTAGCAGCAAATATTTTCCCAACTACCCTGAAATTCAAGGATGCAACATCATAACATATCCTCCAAAATCTGAATCATCCGCTCAGATTGACCATCTGTCTGAGGGTTAAAAGCTATACTAAATCTTAGCTTTGTACCCAAGGCTTCTTATAATTTCTTCTAGAATCTCGAAATGAACCTCGGGTCTCTATAAAAAATAATCGACAGTGGTACCCCATTTACAATCTCAGAAATGTACAAGTTGGCCAATCTATCGAGGGAGTAATCTGTCCTCACCGGAATGAAATGAGCAGACTTCGTCAACTTATCCACTACAACCCATACAGCATCTTTCTTCTTCGGAGTCAATGGCAATCCTGTCACGAAATCCATAGTAACTCTATCCCACTTCCATTCAGGGACCATCACAGGCTGTAGCAAACCTGAAGGTACTTGATGTTCAGCTTTAACTTGCTGACATACTAGGCATTTCGACACAAATTCAGAAATATCTCTTTTCATGCCATTCCACCAGTATATTTTCTTCAAATTGTTGTACATCTTGGTACTTCCCAGGTGAATTGACAAGCGGCTGTTATGTGCTTCTTGCAAAATTTTCCAAATAAGTTCATTATTTTTGGGTACAAAAACCCTATCTCTGAACATCAAACATCCATCAAAACCAATCCGAAAATTTGATTTAATACCTGACTCACATTGAGTTCTTTTATCTTGCAAGTCATCATCATTAGTTTGAGGATCATAGATTTCCTGAAGGAATGTCGCCTAGACTCTAGCTCAGCCAAGACTGAACCATCATCAAGCAATGCGAAATGAGCATCCATGGCCCTTAATGCAAACAAGGATTTTCTGCTCAACGTGTCAGCGACCACATTCGCCTTTCTCGGGTGATAGTCAATAATCAATTCGTAATCCTTGATTAACTCTAGCCACCTCCGCTGCCTCAAATTTAATTCTTTTTGAGTCATCAAATACTTCAAACTTTTGTGGTTAGTGAATATGTGGCAAGTCTCACCATATAAATAACGCCTTCAAATTTTTAAAGGAAAAACGATGGTGGCAAGTTCTAGGTCGTGTGTAGGATAGTTCTTCTCATGTGGCTTCAACTATCATGAAGCATAGGCTATTACCTTGGCATCTTGCATAAGTACACAACCCAGTAACGCGTTACTGTAGACTATAAATTCTTTTCCCGACTTAGGTAATATTAAAACAGGAGCTTCAGTTAATAGTGTCTTTAACTTCTCAAAACTTTGTTGACACTTTTCCGTCCATTCAAACTTAATGTTTTTCTGTAACAATCTCGTCATCGGAGTTGCTATCATGGAGAATCCTTTCACAAATCTTCGATAGTAACCGGCTAAACCCAAAAAGCTTCTAACCTCGGTTACATTCTTAGGTGGTTTCCATTCGACGATAGCAGAAATCTTACTTGGATCGACTCGGATGCCTTCACCCAAAATAATATGACCCAAAAATCCAACTTCCTGAAGCCAAAACTCACTCCTGCTAAACTTAGCATACAGCTGCTTTTCCCGTAAAGTCTGCAACACAATTCTCAAGTGCTTTGCATGTTCTGACTCATCTTTAGAATAAATTAAGATGTCGTCAATGAACACAACGACAAACCTATCCAAACCTGGCCGGAAGATCCTATTCATTAGATCCATGAATACGACCGGTGCATTCGTTAACCCAAACGGCATGACGAGAAATTCATAATGACAGTACCTCGTTCTGAAAACCGTCTTAAGTACATCCAATTCTTTAACTCGTAGTTGATAATAGCCAAACCTCAAGTCTATCTTAGAGAACACGCTGGCTCTTCTCAACTGATCGAATAAATCGTCGATCCTTGGTAAAGGATACTTATTCTTGATAGTTACCTTCTTCAGTTGGCGGTAATCTATGCATAACCTTATCGAACCATCTTTCTTCCTTACAAATAGAACCAGAGCACCCCAAGGTGAAAAGCTCGGACTTACAATCCGTCAGCTCTTGCAACTGTGCTTTCAACTCTCTTAGTTCAGTTGGTGCCATCCTATATTGAGCAATTGAAATAGGAGCTATCCCTGGCACCAGCTCAATACCAAATTCTATTTCCCTTTCAGGAGGTAATCCAGGTAATTCTTCAGGAAATACATCTAGGTACTCACATACTATAGGCACAGACTCAATCTTCAACTCTGTTTCCTTAGTTTTCAATACAAATGTAAGATAGACTTCATACCCTTTTCTCATATATCTCTAAGTAACCATTACGATGATCACAACCGGAAGCGTGCCCAACTCTCTTGAATCAACACATAGAATCTCACCATCCGGGCATTTCAATTTAATATACTTACTATCATAATTTACAATTACATCATGCAGTGCTAACCAATCCATACCAAGTATTACATCAAATTCATCAAATGGTAACAACATAAGATTAGCCAGAAAACAATGACTCTGAATCGTCAAAGGACAACTCTTACAGTCTTTATCAACCATGACTGATCTACCTAGTGGGTTCGACACTTTAATAATAAATTTCGTAGGCTCAATGAGTATGATCAATCTAGATACCAAGCTCATGCAAATGTATGAATGCGTTGACCTCGAGTCAATTAAAGCAATAACACTTGTATTAAAAAGGGAAAAAGTACCCGTAATAACATCACGAGCAGAGGCTTCCTCTCGGGTGCGTATTGCATACGTTCTTGCCGGGGCTAGAGCCTCTAATTTTGCAGTGTCTTTAGCTGCAACTCGACTGCCACTAGCACTTCCAGGATATCTCGGAGGTCTACCTCGTGAAATGGAGTACTCGACTTCGGGGCTACTTCCACTTCTTTCTCGACTCGCTCTGGATAGTCCCTAAGAAAGTGGTCAAGAGATCCACATTTGAAACATGCACCGCTCCTCACTCGACATTCTCCGTAGTGAAATTTGTTGCAACTCTTACACTTCAGCTTTTGATCATCTACACTCCCCACACTAGTTACCATTGGGGAGGAAGACTTTTGGCTTCGTCGTTTAGAGCTTCTCGCTCTACCCGAATATTCTACTGATGAAATGGAGCGTTCATCTGGCTCCTTAATTTCTTTGTGGGAAACGAGAGTGTTTTACCACTGGACCTCTTGCTCGCGACTCGGGCCTCTCTCTTTATTTTCTTTCTTTCGTTGTTAAGTTCATCGGCCTTCTTGGCCCGATCAGCCAATGCGGTAAATTCTCGTATTTCCAGGATTCCAATCAACAACTTAATCTCCTCATTCAGACCTTTCTCGAAGCGTTTACACATTTCTGACTCGGTTTGGACCCATTCAGTTGCGTACTGACTTAGCCTCACGAACTCTCGTTCGTATTCTGCTACTGTCTTGTTCCCTTGTTTGAGTTCCAAGAACTTCTTTCGCTTTGAGTCTAGAAATCGTTGGCTAATGTATTTCTTCCTAAACTCTACTTGGAAGAAATCCTAAGTTATATTTTCCTTTGGTACTACGGAGGATACGGTCTTCCACCAATGATATGCAGTATCCTTCAGGAGGGATACGACACACTTTAAACACTCCTCAGGCGTGCATGACAAATCACCTAACACCCGTGTAGTGTTTTCGAGCCAAAACTCGGCTCTTTCAGCATCAACATCAACTTTAGGTCTGAATTCCTCAGCCCCATACTTTCTAAGCTTATCAACAGGGGCTTTACCAATTTTTACCGGTGTCATACCTCGTGGCACATCCTCATCAGGTTGGTTAGGGGGCGGGGGAGGTCTTGGTATGTTGAGGCGATTCCTCAGATAATCCCCAACCCATTCGTTCATCATATCAAAGAAGGTAGCTCGGGCCTCTTGCCTGCCTTCAGACATAAGCCTTCTACTACTACTAGATACAACTCGTTGTACAGAAGCTGGAGCATGGCTCTCAGCTCCCTCGGACTCATCTTGTGCTTGATTGGAAGACATTTACTATATTCGAAACAATTTGAACAGTTAGGAGACGTCACACTATCAATATTTGAATAATGGCATGTACAACAAACCTCAATACTCTCTACGGTAATTCTAGAACCGACTTACCGTAGCTCTAATACCACTAAATATAACACCCCATACCCGTATCAGACGCCGAGATAGGGCTCGAGGTGTTACCGGGATATCACGTTCATAAACATATTAAATCAAGTCACTAACTTGCGCTCTAATTTAAAACTTTTCAAATATGTATATCCTTTCCCTTAAACAAACCTTTGAGACCTAAAACATGTCTAGAGGCGGCGCGGGACAAAACCGAGAACGTTTGATAAACTTTGGGCACATTGGAAAATTTCTTTTAACTTGAAGTGTCACACCCCCGTGGGACTTGGGATACGCCTGTGCAATCACCCCGTGTCCAAGACTTGAGCATTCTGTTAAATTCACATGGCTAAGACACACGCCCGTGTGTCTATTCTGTGTTCATTTAACAGACTTACCATTTTAGATGCAGGGGACACACGACCATGCCACAGGCCCACGGGTATGGCCTGTGTGTCACACACGGCCTAGGCATACACGCTTGTGTACCCAATTGTGTAGACCCTGTTAGGCTATTTTCCAAGCCTATGGTCCCTACCTTTTAACATTTATACTTAATGGATATTAAAAACAAAGTAAAACATAATTATGCTATCATAAATGATCTTTGCAAAAACTCATTGCATGGAAACCTCATATCATTGGCTTTGTACATGCTAGGTTTTTTCCCATCTTGTATTTATATGTTGTCATACCACTTCAAGATTGGCTCGTTCTTATGACTCATTGCCAATTCGAATCCAACCATCGTACATGATTATAAACTTGCATAGAAATTTTGTACGTCATAGCCTACTTCAAAACAAGCCGATCTCTATGGCCATAAACAAAAAGATAAATTTATCTTTAGAAGCCTTCATTTGGCAAATCAAATGACACATATAACAAAATACTCAAAAGACCTATACATGCCTTTGAACAATTTAGAAATGTCTTTATACCAAAGCTGGTCTATTTGATAGTATGCTGACTCTCCAACCATCCTCCAATCTTTATGAGTCCTCGAGCTCTATGAGAAACAGGAAAAAGAAAGGATAAGCATTTTCATGCTTAATAAGCTCGAATAACCAGAAAGTAAACTTACAAAGTAATTATCATGCAATCAAATTGGGAAATAAATTCAATGAGCATAGGATGGCTTCCCTATCACTTGCACTCAATCAATGAGTTAGTCAAATAACAATGCACTATAAAAGTTATCTTAGATGAGCTCATCATTCAACATCTCATTTGTATATATATATATCACATTAATCTCTGTGAGTTTCTAGGAAATCTCGATGGAATACTCATTTATCGTCAATTCGTACAATGATCATTTCAGATATGCACTCCCGCGAACCTCACATCTTATGGCAGGATTACCAGTCCAGGCTAAATCCCCTATTTTATAAACTCATAAGGTGATGTTGGGATAACCAGTCTAGAATAAATCTCTTATAATGATAAACACCTTTATTGAGCTCGGATCTGAGTTACCAGTCCAGGCTAAATTCAGATCCTAATCGGATTACCCGTCCGGGCTAAATCCATAATGCACATATATTCTTCGAGAAGCTAGACCATTCAAAGGAACACTCGTCTGGGCTAGATCCTTTTATAAATGAGATCAACAGATTACCCGTCCGGGCTAAATCCTTACTGCAACACATGCAGGACCTCATTACACATGTCAATCATGGCTTATCCATCGAATTCCCTTTTTAACCTCAACCGAGACATTTATCACAATTTATACTTAAACATGCATTTCATAGAATTGCATGTTATTAATAAATGCAATCATCATGCATTCATAAATCATATAATTAGGCACATTGAGTGTTTATTTTAAATTATCTGAACTTACCTGGTATTGGTTTCGGTGTCGTGTTTCGGTTATTCCGAAACCTTTGGTTTTCCTCGATCAACCTCCGGAATTTGTTCCTCAGGGTCTATAACAATAAAAATAGATCATTAACATTCCATATTATACATTTCAAGTCTAAATTCCACCCTCGGTCCAAATGACCGTTTTTTCCTTAACCTTTCACATTTTTACGATTTAGTTTCTAGGCTCGTACAATGAAATGCATGCAATTTCTGCTTTACTCAAGCCTAGCCGAACACTTTTCCCTCTTATGGTAGCCCACATTTTCCATTATTTTCACATTTTTATCACACATTTTACAACTTTTGCAAAAAGGTCCCTTTAGGGGTTTTTATGAAAATTACCTAGGAAAAGTTGTTTAACACACTTCAAACTTTCATATTCCTCCATAAAACATAAAAATACAAGTAAATCATGTATGGGTAAATTTTTAAGCATGAACCCTAGCATGAAATATGGGTAGAAATAGAGAGAGCAAGCTACTAGGATTTCAAAATTACAAAGAACATTAAAAACGGGGCTTGGAAGCACTTACTATTGAGCTTGGAAAGCTTGAAAACCCTAGCTATGGAAACCCTAGAAATTTCGGCAGCATGGAGAAGAAGAATGGCTGATTTTTGGTTCATTTTTCCCATTTTATTTCACTTAAATGCCAAATGACCAAAATGCCCTTAAGCCTTTTCTTTGAAAGTTCATCCATGCAAGCCCATTTTTGTCCAAAAATTTAAAAAATGGGTAAATTGCTCCCCAAGACCTTCTATTTTATAATCTAAAGCAATTTCATGCATATTGCTTCTAGAATCTACGTTTTGTAATTTATTCAATTTAGTCCCTAATTTTCCAATTAGGCACTTACTCAAAGAATTCCTTCATGAAACTTTAACACATATATATTCTCATATTCTAAGCCTCGTAATAATCATAAAATAAATATTTTGATGCCGGATTTGTGCTCCTGAAACCACTATTCCGACTAAGCCCTATTTTGGGATGTTACAAAAAGTTCTTTTTATTGTTCTTTCATTTAAACTATACTTTGTTTATATAAATTCCTTATGAAATTAATTTTCTTGTTATACTTTGCTCGGTGCGCAAGGGACTAATTTTGTTAGAGTAAAATGCAAATAGTCACCTGGCTTCATTATATTCTTGAGGTTCATTTGCTTGAAATGTTAGATTTGTAAAATAAATCTAAAAATAAAACTAAATAAACCAGGATCTATCATGTCAAATCATCAAGAATAAATTAAGAACAAACTATATGCAGAACGTACCAGAATCCATGGATTCCTTGAAGTTTTACCGGATCTTGGGAATTTGATCTTCCAAATTAGCACACAAGAAATTCAAAGAATATCTATTCTCTCTTTCCTATACTCTCTTTTTCCTAATAATAGGATATTAGAAAAGATATCTTGTGTATAATTTGGGGACCATAACCCTAATATCTATAACATTGCCATATTAGTTCTAATCAATTTGTAATTAGCCCATCATTAATTAGAATTTGATTAGAACTCAATTAATAGAGTATCTACACATATTTGATCCATACTTTATTTAATAATTAAAGCCCAATAAAATTCTAACCAAATTAGATCACTTTTAATTTGGGCTAACCTATCATAATAGTAAATAATAATATGTAATTACCCTTGTTATATATGTGATGCCCATATTTTCCAACAATCTCCCATTTAGACCACATATATATACTAATTATTCTATAATTACATGTCATTATATAACCTTATGACCTCAAAATTTTACTATCATATCCAAAAGGTATTTCGAACAATCTCGTCCATTAATTATGTCAACATAGAACCAAATGACATAACCAAATGACATAGATCAAGTATGGATATGTGGCATGGAAATTACATGCAATATGATCTAAATATGTCTATTTCCAACTGGTCCTCTTTAAACTTAAGTGAGGTCAGTTTCAAAACAATAAACAAAGTGAATAAACTGAATACTTCATTTCTAATTAGAAAATAACCTAATACATACATGTCTGAAAACAAACATAAAACAAATAAAATATAAACTCTCACTAAATCATGATATCCTCAAAAAATGTAACACCCATGTGAGCAATGTACTCATGAAAGACCTTGGGTGGTAAACCTTTTGTGAGCAGATCCGCTATCATGGAGTTTGTCCCAATGTGCTCTATGGATATTTGACCATTTGCACTCTTTCTTTTACAACTAGGAACTTTATGTCAATATGCTTTGACTTAGATGAACTCCTGTTGTTATTGGAATACAGCACTGCTAACTTATTGCCACAAAATAATTTGAGTAGTCTTTCTACATTCTCCAAAATACGCAGCCTGTTACAAAGCTCTACAACCATATTCCATGGTTCGATGCCTCATAGCATGCTAAAATGTAGCACCCCACACCCCTACCCTACGCCGGGATAGAATACGAGGTGTTACCTAACTCGGTCACATACATTCATACGTTTCTTAGTAATCAAAATTTGGTCAAATTTAAAAATTTTCCACGCTAAATCAAGAAGTCCATAATAAAGGTATATTAGGCTCTAAACGTTCATTTAAAACCATTCGGGAATGATTTGGGTCTTACCACGAACCCTAAAAAATGTCACTAGCCACAGGGGCACACGCTCATGTGGGAGGGGCAACACACCCATATGACCAATTCGATATGGTCCTGCTGCTGGCCCGCGTGACTCACACGGCCTAAGCAATATAGGGACACACTTGTGTCCCTTACACGTGTGGAATTCATTCTAAATTCACACCTATAGGGGTTTTCACACGGCCTGGCACACACCCGTGTCCCTGGCCCGTGTCTTTCACACGGCCATGACACGCCCGTGCCCTATCCTGAGTGCAAAAACCTGGACATTCTATTTCTGATGTTAGCAATTCTTAAGGGTCATACGGCCAAGGCATACGCCCATGTGCTAGGCCGTGCTTTTCACACGGCTGAGACACAGGGCCGTATCTCTGCCCGTGCGTTTACTACCATACATACTGACTTGCAAATTTTATGTGCAGAGGACACACGGCTGGATTACAAGCCCATGTGGCAGACCGTGTGTCACACACGGCCTAGACACATACCCGTATGCCTACCCGTATGGACAAAATAAGGCTATTTACCAAGCCTCTTTGCCACCCTTATTTACATAACCTGCATAAAATCAGTCTATACCAAAACAAAGGCACATCACATAGCTAAACTAACCACGATGGACAACATTTTATTTGTGCGTTTTACTCATCCATGAAAATAATATCTTCTATATAAATATCAAAACGAGCATTGACCATTATCCATGGCCTTATACAAAATAAATATATTTATCCCAAGCTAATACATTTGGCTATTTCTCAATGACACTAAATATTAAATTCTAGCCCTATACATGCCATACAGAAAAAATAAGAAATCTAACTATACCGAGTACTTAGAATGTGTGACAGCCCAAAGTTGACCCTAGTCGGGAAGTGGTTTCGGGACCGCTAAACCGAGTCACCGAAATGTTTGAATGTGATACTTATTGTCTAGAATATGTAATTATGAATGTGTGAAAATTTCAAGCTTCGATTTGGTTGATTGCATGTGAATTTAGTCAATAGGACTTATGTGAGAAAATTCTAAAATGTGATAGGTCAATGTGTGAGGACCTATTAGTGCATGTGGACAAAGGGGGGGACTTGCATGTCAAATTCCCCCCTACTAGTAGTGGCCGGCCATGACAAGCATGGTAGACCAAGTTTGATGGCCAAGACATGTCATAGACATGTCTTGTTGGTGCATCATGGGTGGAAAAAAATAAAATAATGGGCATGGAAATTAAATAATGAAAAGGAGTATGGTGAATACAAAAAAAAAGAAAAAAATGTGTGTAGTTGTTTTCTTTTCCCCCCCTTTTGCCGTGAGCTAAAGAAAAGAAAGGAGAGAATTTTTGTTCATCCTTTTCTCATCTTCATACTTGCCGAAACTAGAAAGAAAAACAAAGAAAAAAAAATTCTCATCCTTTGGTTCATCCTTGGCCAATAATTTTAAGGAGGAAGGAAGAAGAAAGGTGAAGAGGTTCGGCCATGCATGTAGCTAGGCTAAGGTATGTTTGATGATGTTCCATGAGATGCATGCATGTTTTAGTTGTTAGCTTGAGTTCTACCTAGCCCATGGTCTAAATCTTGCTATGTGATGGAAATGACACTTGACCATGGATGCATCATTCTTGGTTGATGTTTGATGTGGTGGTGATGAGACATGAGGATGAGTTAAGATTCGACCTAGGTAGAGGTTGTGTTAATGCCATTGCATGCTAAATATGAAGCTTGTTAATGATGCATGTGATGATGACTTGATGATTCTTGAACCTCCTTTTTAGCATTTTTGTGTGAGCACATATGTGCATTGGTTGCTAAATGGAGAAGAATCGGCTAGCAAGTTGTGTGCTAAGGCCGAATGTAACTTTGCATGTTAATGAGCAATGCATGTGTTAAATTGATGGAAAGGGGGAGGATGCTTTACTAGTGTGTATATGTGTGTATTAAGTGTTGAAATCGACCCCAAAAATAGACATGCATATTCGGCCAAGGGGAAAAAAATTAGCTAATATGTTGTGTTGATGCATGATTTCACATGTATGTGACTTTAATGTCTAATGTAAAAATATGGGCTAAGTGCCTTGTGTTCATCTTTTCGATGCCTAAATGATGAAATCAATTTATTTGTTTAATTAAGCTCAAGAGCAAAAGGGAAATAGATCCGATAAAGGGAAGGAAAAAGTGGTCGAATAGTTAGCGGAATCGTTCGACAACACCCGAGGTAAGTTCTTGAGTAAGAGAGCTTAAATTACGATGTGATTAAATCATGTTTTAAGCAAATGAAAATCATGCTCTATGTGTGGCTATTGAGCCGAATGTGCAAGGATGATATGTGCCTTGTGTTTGAGTTTTGCAAATGAAAATGAAATACGAATGTGCCATGAATTATTGTTAGATTTGCATGATTAATTGAATGCTGTCCGGGCTAAGTCCCGAAGGCTTTGTGCTAAGTGACTATATCCGGACTAAGATCCGAAGGCATTTGTGCGAGTTATTAATTCCGGGTCAAGTCCCGAAGGCCTTTGTGCGAGATACTAATTCCGGGTTAAGTCCCGAAGGCATTCGTGCGAGTTTTAAAATCCGGGTTAAGTCCCGAAGGCATTGTATGAGTTACTATAACCGGGCTATGTCCCGAAGGCACTTGAACGAGGAGCTATATCCGGTTAAATTCCGAAGGTACGTGATTTTGGTAATGAATGAGCTTGCTGTAAAATTTCAGCTAATACTCGAAAAACATCCCAATATTGGGATATGTTACGTATGTGTTGAATTCAATCGAGCTCTTACAAATAAATATTCGCTCAGTTGATGAACGAGCTACCAGCCTTCGGCTAAGTTGGTCTTTTGTGTATGTACATAAGGGTTAACGTTGTGAAGTAAGTTTGATATCGGAAAAATTGTGTATTATGAAATATTCCGTTTAGCTAAATGTGTGCTATGCTTTCGTTATGCTGGAATTTCTTGCTCAAAACTTACTAAGCATAAATTGCTTACTTCGTTCCATTGCTCCTCTGTTTTATAGATTTTTTTGGTTCTCCAGGTATCGGACTCGGGATCTTGAAGTCGAAGTCGCCCACACTATCAAAGGCTCTTTTGGGTACTCTTTTGGTTGAATTTTGATATGGCATGTTTAGGACGACCCATTGTTGTTTTTCGAGTACTTTATGTGATGTATAAGTTTTGGATAGCAATGTGAAAATGGCTTATATGTGTTTAGGTATAATGTTATAATCATTTAGTGTGGATATGCTTGACAAGGATTGGCCACGGGGATGGTTAATCACTTTCATAAATTGTGCTATGTATGCAAAAAGGGCTAGTTGACCCATGAAATAGGTAAAGCCTACCTTAAAGGTAGATGTTGACAGCATCAGTGACATAGATTTGGAAAATCACTAAAAATATTAGGAATGGAATTAAATAGTGAATAAATTATGTAAACAAACCTTGAATAATCTACTTTCATAGGAAAGTAACGAAACAATCATACGGACAGTATGTTAAGAGATATTAAGGTTCTCGTGAGACAGGGTCAGAACGGGTTCTGGGTTCCTTGTTCCGACTTTGGAAATTGATTATAAATTAACCAGAGATAATTAGGAGTCATACCATATATGTATAGATTCCTCTCTGAGTCTAGTTTCTATAGAAACAAACAGCATCAGTATTGGAGCCCTGTACAAGGAGATATCCAAGTCGTAATGCGCAAAGGTCAGGGTAGTCAATTCCTGTAACATGGGAGACTTTAACTAATAAACTGTACTAATTGGCCCGATCAAAATTCTAGAAAAAATATGTAGATGGGCATATGAGTCTAGTTTCAGGGAAAATCACGAAACTGATTTTCGAGTTGTGAAGCTCAAGATATGATTTTTAAAGCGACTAGTACACAGATTGGGCAGTGTCTGGAAATTTTCAAAGTTTGTTAACACCTCGTGTTCGACTCCGGTGTCGGACTCGGGTTCGGGGTGTTACAGAATGATAGTGTGATCGTGGCCTCTGACGTCTGTTGATCCTCGAGCTATTTAGGCGACACTATAAGAAAATGGAGAAGAGAGGGAGTAAGCATAAAGCTTAGTAAGAAGCATGCAAACACATAGCAACAACTATACCATTCATCAACATGCTCTTGATATACATAGGCATAAACACAACTTACTCATCACAATCCAATACTCATCATGTAATATATATATTGAACTCACGTCTCACATAGACTGAATAGGTACCTGTATCACTCACAACACGGTTATACTTTTCTCTTGATTTTAAACCATAACTCTCACCGTTGAACTATTCAGAAAACTACTGGATATTCAATGAGCCTCAACATGGGGTAGGATAACGATACCATGTCCCGGACATGGTCTTACACTAGCTCAACTCGTAGTCGACGCATGTCCCAGATATGTCTAACACTGGCTTACTTCTCGAGACAGATGCATGTCCCAGACATGTCTTACACTAGCTCTCGTCTCAATGCCGATGCCATGTCCCAGACATGGTCCTACACTGGCTCTCATAATGTGAACGATGCATGTCCCAGACATATCTTACATTAGCTCACAATAACCCATATGTCATGGCATGAATATCCAATTTATTTCTTATGGTTCAAACGAGAATTCTACTATCTAAATTATCATCATGCATTCTCATTTCCAAAATCAAGTAATTCATGCTAAATTAACTCATCACATATAATGACAATGTAGTTGTATTATTTGTATACAATTTACCTCGGTTACAAAATATAGTGTCTAATCGGTCTAATCAATTTGCTTGGCCTTCCCTCTATCTAAGTTTGAAGTTTGAATTTCTTGATCTATAATAACAAAAATTCACAAATTTAATCACTTTATCGATCTAGGCACTCAATAATCTATACTTGGGTAAAATGACTTTTTGCCCCTAGACTTTTGCAAAATGGCCATTTTACCCCTAGGTCCGAAAATTGATTTTTATCGACTTTCCTCATATCAAAAGCGTAGCCAAACCCTTTTGTCTCTTATAGAATCTCCAAAATTTCCACTATCTCACACATTTATCATCAAATTTTCAACTTATGCAAAATAGTCCCTATTAGAGTTTTCATGAGAAATCCCTTCACAAAAGTTGTTTATTACACATATAATACTCACATTCTACCATAAAATTTCAGAAAACTACACATATGATTTCATGGAAAAACCCTAAACTCTCAACCATTTTGCAAAATAGTCCCCTTAATAGAAAACTTATGCTTCAAGGGGTCCAAAAATGTAAAAATCATCAACAAAGAGTATATAAATCACTTACTTGCAAGAGGAACAAGTTGCTGAAATTTTTGAATCTCAAAACACTTTAAAATGGCTAAAAAATTGGTGGTAGTGAAGAAGATAAAAATGTGATATCATCTTTTTCTTGTTTTATTTCTATTTTAGTCAAATTAGCCACTAAACCCACCAAACTTGGACTTTTTGACCAAATTTCTCCTATGGTCGGCCATGCACTATATTAGGGTCCAATTGTCTTTTAAAGACCCCCAATTTAGGTTCTCTAGCTATTTGGCACCTTTAGCTATTAAAATAGGACTTTTGCACTTTATGCGATTTAGTCCTTTTTCGAAATTAAGCCCTCAAACGCTAAAATTACTTCACCAAATTTTTCATACGCCCTTATAATCATGCTATAACCCTAAAAAAATTAAAAAATAATTTTTTTGACTTTAAATTTGTGGTCTTAAAATCACTGTTTTGACTAAGCCCAAAATCGGGTTGTTACATTTCCCTCCTTAAGGATTTTCATCCCCGAAAATCTTACTGGTGAATAAGTTCGGGTATTGATCTCTTATAGTCTCCTCGGGTTCCCATGTGGCTTCCTCGACTCCATGTCTATGCCACAAAACTTTCATGAGTGTTATGCTCTTATTCCTTAATTGTTTGACTTCCCAAGCCAAAATCATAACCGGCTCTTCGCCATAAGTCATGTCCGAATGAATCTTAACCTCTATTGGCGCAATTATATGCGAAGGGTTTGATTTATATCGGCGTAGCATGGACACATGAAACATGTCATGAATCTTTTCCAATTCTGGTGGCAAAGCCAATCGATAGGCAACCAGCCCTATTTTCTTAGTAACCTCATAAAGTCCTATGAAACGAGGACTCAACTTGCCCCTTCTACCAAATTTGAGAACTTTTCTCCATTGGGATACTTTAAAAAAAACTCGATCACCAACTTGAAATTCAATCTCTTTTCGTTTCAAGTCCGCGTAGGATTTCTGTCTATCCGATGCGGCCTTTATGCAATCACGAATCACTTACGCCCATACAAAGCCTAATAGGGCACCATCTTCACACTTGACTGATAACTATTGTTGTAGGTGAATTCAACTAATGGTAAGTACCTTTCCCAACTACCTTGAAACTCGAGAACACAACACCATAACATGACTTCTAAAATCTGAATCACTCTTTCTGACTGACAGTCGGTTTGCAAGTGAAATCCGTACTAAAATTCAATTTAGTTTCCAATGCCTCTTGTAACTTCTTCCAGAACCTCGAGGTAAACCTCGAGTCTATATCTGAAATAATTAACAGAGGTATTCCATGAAGCCTCAAAATCTCAGAAATGTACAACTCAGCCAGTTTCTCGAGGGAGTAGTCGGTATGCACTAGTATAAAATGTGCAGACTTTGTTAGCCTATCCACAATAACCCAAACAACATCTTTTTTCTTTGGGGTTACTGGCAAACCCGTCACTAAATCTATAGTAATCATACCCTACTTCCACTCAGGGACCATGATAGGCTGAAGTAGACTCGAAGGTACTTGATGTTCGGCCTTCACTTACAGACACACAAGACACTTGGAAACGAACTCTGAAATGCCTCTTTTTATTCCTGACCATCAGTACATTTTCTTCAGGTCGTTGTGCATTTTTACACTACTCAGGTGGATTGACAAACAACCACTATACGCTTCTCATAAAATCTTCTATATAAGCTCATTGTCCTTGGGTACACAAATTCTATCTTTGAATATTATACATCCATAGGTATTAGTACAAAATTCAGATTCATTTCCCGTTTCGCGCTGAGCCATCTTAGCTTGTAACTCTTTATCAACTTTCTGAGCTTCACGGATCTCTTGTAGAAATGTCGGTCTAGCTCTCAACTCTACTAGAACCGAACCATCGTTAGACACAGTTAACTGAGTATTCATGGCTCTTAAGGCGAAAAATGACTTTCTACTCAAAGCTTCGGCGACTACATTTGCCTTTCCCGGGTGATAGTCAATTATTAGTTCATAATCCTTTATTAGCTCTAGCCACCTTCATTGTCGTAGATTCAATTCCTTTTGAGTCATTAAATACCTGAGACTTTTATGATCAGTAAATACTCGGCATTTGTCGCCATACAAATGGTGTCTCCAAATTTTCAACGTGAACACGATGGAGGCCAACTCTAAATCATGTGTCGGGTAGTTTTTCTCATGTGACTTCACCTGTCTCGAAGCGTAAGCTATAACCTTACCTTCTTGCATAAGCACACACCCCAAAGCATTCAAGGAGGCGTCGCTATATATCACAAATTCTTTGCTCAACTCCGGTTACACTAACACTAGTGCTTCGGTCAACAAAGCCCTTAATTTCTCAAAACTTTGTTGGCACTTTTCTGTCCATTTGAACTTAACAACTTTTTGTAGTAGCCTCGTCATCAGAGTATCAATCATAGAGAATCTGTTTACAAACCGTCTATAGTATCTGGCCAAACCCAAAAAGCTTCGAACCTGTGTCACATTTCTCGGCGGTTTCCACTCAAAAATAGCCGAGATCTTGCTTGGGTCAACTCTAATGCCATCTCCTGACATGATGTGTCCTAAGAATCCAACCTCTTTAAGCCAAAATTCACTCTTACTGAACTTGACGTATAATTGCTTATCTCTCAAAGTTTGTAAAACCGTCCTCAGATGCTCCGCATGCCCACCCTCATCATGTGAGTAAATCAGTATGTCGTCAATAAAGACCACTACAAAACTATCCAAATATGACCGAAAAATGCAGTTCATCAAATCCATAAACATCGCCGGGGCATTAGTCAAACCAAAGGTCATGACGAGGAACTCATACTGCCCTACCTCGTTTGAAATGCAGTCTTCGGTACATCTTGCTCTTTAACTCTTAACTGATAGTAGTCAGACCTCAAATCAATCTTAGAAAACATGGTGGTTCCCTTCAACTGATCGAACAAATCATCAATCCTTGGCAAAGGATACTTGTTCTTCACAGTTACCTTGTTGAGCTATCTATAGTCGATACATAACCTCATGACCCGTCTTTTTTTTTTACAAAAAGTACCGGGGCACCCCATGGTGAATAGCTTGGTCTCGCAAAGCCCTTACCCATTAACTCTTGCAACTATATCTTCAGCTCCTTCAATTCCATCGGAGCCATCCTATACAGAGTAATAGAGATAGGTACCGTACCAAGGACCAACTTAATACCAAATTCAACTTCTCTAGTTGGAGGTAATATAGGCAACTCTTCCAGAAACACATCTATAAACTCACAAACTACTAGTACTGATTCAATCTTCGATTTAGACACTTGAGTATTCAACACAAAAGCTAGATAAGCCTCATACCCTTTTCTCAAATATTTCTCAGCAACCAAAGACGATATTATTACAAACAGGTTATTCGATTCATCTGGTCCAATCCGAAGAACATTCCTGTCTTCACATTTCAACTCAATAGCTTTTCTCCCACAGTCTACTACAACACCATGAGAAGTTAACCAATCCATCCCAAGAATTACATCAAATTCATTACGTGACAATAGCATCAAGTTTTCCAGAAAACAATAACCTCTAATTGTCAAAGGACAATTTCTACACACTTGGTCAACTAGCACATGTCTGCCTAAAGGGTTGGACACTTTTACCACAAATTTAGTGGATTCTACTAGCATGTTCATACGAGATATCAATTTCAAATAGATATAAGAGTGGGTAAACCCCAGGTCAATTAAAACAACAACAGACATATCATGGATAGAGAAGGTACCCGTGATCACGTTGGGAGACTCTGCCTTTTCACGGGCACAAATAGCATAAGTCTTTGCAGGCGCTCTGCCCTCGGACCTTAGTGCAGCATCTCTTGGTGCACCTCTGTTGGTAGCCCCACTCCCAGGGTTTTTTTGTGGTCTACCCCTCAAAGGAGCACTACTATCTCTCACATCTTACTTTTTCTCTTTGTCATCTAGCTCGAGACAATCTCGGATGAAGTGGTCTAGTGACCCACATTTGAAACACCCTCTTTTTTTACCTCGAAACTTGCCGAAATGGCGCCTACCATATTGCGAACATTCTGGTCTATTTGGCCGAGCACTGCTAACACTCGTGACAGAAGTGGTCTGTGCTCTAGAAGTCGTGTTCTGCTGGTTCTTATTCCTATTCGAGAACCCCACCGAAGCATTCAATCAGGTAGTCGGTTCCTTAGATTTCTTAGATGAGGACTGATGTGATTTTTCCATCTGTCTTTTTCTTGAGTCACGCGATTTAATAGCTACTTTTCTCCTCTCTTTAACCAACTCTTCTGCTTTGCATGCCCTCTCAACGAGTACCACAAATTTCCTTAACTCTAAGATACTAACAAATACTTGGATATCCTCATTTAGACCATTCTTAAACCTCTTACACATGGTGGCTTTTATGGATACGCACTTCCGTGCATACTTGATGAGTTTCACAAACTCACATTGATATTTCACCACTGTCTTACTGCCTTTCTTCAACTCTAGAAATCTCTTCCTTTTCTGGTCTATAAACCTCTAGTTAATGTACTTATTTCAGAACTCTTCCTGGAAGAATTCCCAAGTTACTCTCTCTCGGTACAACTGACACGAGAGTATTCCACTATTGGTAGGCCGAGTCTCGTAGGAGTAACACCGCACACTTCACGCACTCTTCATGTGTGCACGACAGTTCATCAAATACCCTGATGGTATTCTCTAACCAAAACTCTGCTCTCTCCGGGTCGTCATCTATGTTAGCTTGGAATTCCTCTGCCCCATGCTTCCATATCTTGTCTACCGGAGGCTTCTCCCTCCTAAACACGTCCGCTCCTAGCGGAGCTACAAGAGCATACTGAGGAATCGGAGAAGGTGGGGGAGGTGGAGTGTTCGGTTTCGCACGAACAAACTCCGTTTACCAAGCATCCATCATTCGGAGGTAGGCTTATCTAGCCTCTCTGCCTTGGCCCATAGTCACGGGCTCACTCTCAACTGGCGTAGTCCCTTCAGCGGGAGCCGATGCATTACTTTCCACATCATCCGCTGTAGCTCTATTCGGATCCATTTACTATATAAAAATACAATTTATAATCGTCAAGAGTCGTCACACTATCAATATACAATTATGGTATGTATTAGCAAGACTCGTACTCATGCTAGGTTAGTCTAAGAACCGACTAAACCATAGCTCTGAAACCACTAAATGTAACACCTCACACTCGTACCCTACACTAGGACAGAATACGAGGTGTTACCTAACTCGGTCACATACATTCATACGTTTCTTAGTCATCAAAATTTAGTCAAATTTAAAAATTTCCACTCTAAATTGAAAACTCCATAATAAAGCTATTAGGCTTTAAACGTTCGTTTAAGATCATTCAGGAATAATTCGGGTCTTACCACGAACCTTGAAAAATGTCACTAGCCACAAGGGCACACACCTGTGTGGGAGGGGCAACACGCCCGTGTGACCAATTCGACATGGTCGTTCTGTTGGCCCATGTGACTCACACGACCAAAGCAATACAGGGACACGCTCGTGTCTCTCACACGTGTGGAATTAATTCTAAATTCACACCTACAAGGGTTTTTATACGGCTTGGCACATGTCCGTGTCCCTGCCCCGTGTCCTTTACACGGCCATGACACTTCCGTGTCTTAGCCCGTGTGCAAAAACCTGGACATTCTATTTCTGATGTCAGTGATTCTCAAGGGTCACACGGCCAAGGCACACGTCCGTGTGCTAGGCCGTGCTTTTCACATAGTTGAGACACACGGCTGTGTCTTTGCCCGTACTACCATGCATATTGACTTGCAAATTTTATGTACAGAGGACACACGGCCGGATTACAAGCCCACGTGGCAGACCGTGTGTCACACACGTTCGTATGCCTACCCGTGTGGATAAAATATGGCTATTTACCAAGCCTTTTTGCCACCCTTATTTACATAACCTGCATAAAATCAATCTATACCAAAACAATGGCAGATCACATAGCCAAACTAACCACGATGGACAACATTTTATTTGTGCGTTTTACTCATCCATGAAAATAATATCTTCTCTATAAATATCAAAATGAACATTGACCATTATCCATGGTCTCATACAAAATAAATATATTTACCCCAAGCCAACACATTTTGCTATTTCTCAATGACACAAAACATTAAATTCTAGCCCTATACATGCCATACACAAAAAATAAGAAATCTAACTATACCGAGTGCTTCGAACGATAGTGTGATCATGGCCTCCGACGTCTGTTGATCCTCGAGCTATTTAGGCGACACTATAAGAAAATAGAGAAGAGAGGGAGTAAGCATAAAGTTTAGTAAGAAGTCTGCAAACACACAGCAATGACTATACCATTCATCAACATGCTCTTAATATAAATAGGCATAAACACAACTTACTCATCACAATACAATACTCATCATATAATATATATATATTGAACTCATGTCTCACATAGGCTGAATAGGTACCTGTATCACTCACAACACGGTTATACTTTTCTCTTGATTTTAAATTGTAACTCTCACCGTTGAACCATTCAGAACACTAACGGATATTCAATGAGCCTCAACATGGGGTAGTATGTCGATGCCATGTCCCAGACATGGTCTTACACTAGCTCAACTCGTAGTCGATGCATGTCCCAGACATGTCTTACACTAGCTCACAATAACCCATACGTCATGGCATGAATATCCGATTTATTTCTTATGGTTCAAATGGGAATTCTACTATCTAAATTATCATCTTACATTCACATTTTCAAAATCATGTAATTCATGCTAAATTAACTCATCACATATAATGACAATGTAGTTGTATTATTTGCATACAACTTACCTCGGTTACAAAATATGGTGTCTAGTCGGTCTAATCAATTTGCTTGGCCTTCCTCCGGTCTAAGTTTGAAGTTTGAACTTCTTGGTCTATAATAACTAAAATTCAAAAATTTAATCACTTTATCGATCTAGGCACTCAATAATCTATACTTGGGTAAAATGACCATTTTGCCCCTAGACTTTTACAAAACGACTATTTTACCCCTAGGTCCGAAAATCGATTTTTATATACTTTCCTCATATGAAAAGCCTAGCCGAACCCCTTTTTCTCTTATAGCAAATCCAAAATTTCCACTATCTTAGACATTTATCATCAAATTTTCAACTTATGCAATATAGTCTCTATTAGGGTTTTCATGAGAAATCCCTTCACAAAAGTTGTTTATTACACATCTAATACTCACATTCTACCATAAAATTTTAGAAAAATACACATATTCTTTCATGGAAAAACCTTAAAATCTTAACCATTTTGTAAAATAGTCCCTTTAATAGAAAGCTTATGTTTCAAGGGGTCCAAAAATGTAAAAAAATCATAACAAAGAGTATGTAAATCACTTACTTGCAAGAGGAACAAGTTGCTAAAATTTTTGAAGTTCAAAACCCTTTAAAATGGCTAAAAAATCGGTGGTAGTGAAGAAGATGAAAATGTGATATCATCTTTTTCTTATTTTATTTCTATTTTAGTCAAATTAGCCACTAAACCCACCAAATTCAAACTTTTCGACCAAATTGTCTCCAATGGCTGGAAATGCACTATCTTAGGGTATAATTGTCTTTTAAAGACCCCTAATTTAGGTTCTCTAGCTATTTGGCACCTTTAGCTATTAAAATAGGACTTTTGCATTTTATGCGATTTAGTCCTTTTTCGAAATTAAGCCCTCAAACGCTAAAATTACTTTACCAAATTTTTCATACACCCTTATAATCATGCTATAACTTCCAAAAAATTAATAAAATAATTTTTCCAACTTTAAATTTGTGGTCTCAAATCCACTGTTCCGACTAAGCCCAAAATTAGGTTGTTACATACAAACTATACTGCCACAGTAAACGAAAATACAAGTGTATGTTTGACACTTTTCCAAGATATAGCTCCTCCAAGTAATAGATAAATATAGCTTGATGTAGATTTGTTACTATCTTGGCATCTAGTGAAATCAAAATCAAAATACCCTATGACCTCCAAAAGATCTAATATCTTATAAGTAAGCATGTAATCTTTTGTTCTCTAAAGATATCTCATAACCCTTTTGGTTGCTATCCAATGGTCTATACCAGGGTTACTTAAATATCTACCTAGCATCCCAATAATGTACGCAATGTCTGGACCCGTACATACTTGAGCATACATTAAACTCCCAACAGCTGATGCATAGGGAATCATTTGCATTTCCTGAATTTCAAGGTTACTTTTAGGGCATTGAGTAAGACTAAATTTGTCTCCTTTAGCGATAGAGGTGTCACTTGGTTTACAACTCTGTATGACAAACCTTTTGAGTATTTTATCAATATAGCTCTTTTGTGATAATCCAAGAATACCTCGAGATCGATCTCGATGTATCTGAATTCCTAAAACAAAAGAGGCGTCCTCAAGATCTTTCATCTCAAAATGCTTAGATAAAAATCTCTTGGTTTCATGCAATAAGCCTATATCATTAGCAGCAAGCAAAATGTCATCAACATATAAAACCAGAAATATGTACTTCCTCCTATTGAATTTGTGATACACGCAATCATCAACAATATTCATCTCAAAATCGAATGAAATAATTATTTGATGAAACTTGTGGTACCATTGACGAGAAGCTTGTTTGAGTCCATAGATGGATTTTTTCAATTTGTAAACCATATTCTTTGAGTCTTCCGACTCAAAATTTTCTGGTTTCACCATATAAATTTTTTCTTCAATGTTGTTATTAAGAAATTCAATCTTAACATCCATCTGATGTAACTCAAGATCAAAATGAGCAACAAGCGCCATGATTATCCTTAAGGAGTCTTTCGATGAAACTGGAGAGAAAGTCTCTGTACAATCAATACCTTCTTTCTGAGTATATCCTTTAGCTACAAGACGCGCCTTATATCTCTCCACATTACCATTGCATCCCTCTTGGTTTTAAATATTCATTTACAACCAATTGGTTTTACACCTTCAGGTAATGGGACAAGTTCCTAAACTTTATTGTCTTGCACAGATTTATACTCACCTTTCATGGTATCAATCCACTTTTAAGAATTAGAACTTTTCATGGCTTGATGAAAGTTGATTGGATCATCTTCCATCATTCCATTATCATCCTCATGTTCTTAGAGAAATATAATATAATCATTTGGAATAGCATTTCTCATTTCTCTTGTGGACCTCTTTAATGACACTTATTCTTGAGATTGTTGAGTTTGTTCTTCTGGAACAATTACCTCATTTTGAATGGGGAGTGGTTTAACATTGTCTTGTAGAGGTTCTGGATTCACTTCTTGATCAATGATAGGTATAAGAACCTGAACATCATCAAAAGTGATAGTAAGAACTGAGTTAGAATCCAATTCCTCCTCAAAAGCAATGTCTCTAACCTTATTTTTCCCCCCAAACTCAACATCCTAAAAAATGTTGCAGTTCCCGTCTCAAAAATATTTCTTATTATGGGATCATAAAATTTATAGCCCGTAGATCGCTCAGAATAGCCAATAAAGTAGTTGCTTACTATTTTGGAGTCCAATTTCTTTTCATGTGGTTTATAAGGCCTTGCTTCAGCTAGATATCCCCAAATGTGAAAGTGCTTTAAACTAGGTTTTTGACTTGTCCAAACTCATAAGGTGTTTTTGCAACTGCTTTATTAGGTATTGTAACGCCTCAATTTTCGGGAATTCTGTGAATGTTGGCAAAATTTCATGCTTTGATTTTGTCATTTGTGAGTGAAATTATGAAATAGGACCTATGTGAAAATGTTTGAAAATGCTATAGGCTAATTTGTAGTGGCCAAATAAATAGTAGTGCAAAATAGGAGGATTTGCATGTCAAACCTCCCATTTTATAAGAAGTGGCCGGCCATCATGTTGTTGAAGACAATATGTGCACTTGATATCCATAATTTATGGTACAAATTGATAAAAAATTGATAATGGGTTAGGTAAATGTTCCATGTTGGGCATGATAAGCATTATGAGCATTTTTTTTATTGACATTATGGCATAGGTATGGCACAAATAATATAGGTTATTTTGTGTCATAAAATGTTGGGTAATAAAATAACAAAAGGATGAAAAGAACAAAGTTTTGTCCATCTTTGTTCATCATAGCCGAAAGTCAGAGAAGAGAAAGGAGAGGAGAAAGCTCTTGAGTATTCGGTCACTAGGAGGAGGAAAATTGAAGGTAAGTTCTTGGTACCTTGCTTCTATTTTGAGGTTCATGAGTTCTTCTTGATTCTATCTTAACTCTTGAAGCATATTTTGGTTTTTAGTTGTGTTGTGAGCATTTAGTCATGAATTAAAATGAAGGAAATGGTTGTTGTTTCATGTTCTTTTGATGAAAAATGGAAGATAGGTGAAGTTGAGCCAAACAAATGAGCATGCATGTGCCTTAGATGCTAAAGGGAAAAATCTGCTAACATGTTGTGCTTTAAAATAATGAAATGGAGATTATACTTAAGTAAAACCATAGATATGTGATGATTGATTGGTGATATACATGTTTAAATAACATGCATGCAAGTTATGTGTGAAAGAGTGATTTGGTAATAAATCTGCTTGGGACAGCAGCAGTAACGTGACTTTGGAAAATCACCATAAATTGTGAGACATCTAGAAGGTGAATAAATTATTTAATTAAAGATTAATGAGTCTAGTTTCAAATGAAATAAATGAGAACATATTTTGAATTCTGTACAATGAGAAATTTGATTCGTAATGAAGAGTAGTCAGATTAGTCAAACAGTGAAACATGGGAAACTTTAAGAAAAATCTGGTATTGATTGGCCAAACCAAAATTCTGAAAATTTTATGGATAGAAGATATATGAGTCTATTTTCAGGGAAAATTAACGGCACTTGATTTGGAGTTTCGTAGCTCCAGTTATAAATGATTTAGTGACTGTTGCTCAGGAAGATAGCTTGCAGTGAAATTATGATTATGTGGTAAACATTGACAAAAATTTGTTAATGAGTTGCTTTTTGATTTCTTATAAGCTTACTATGATCTGTAGGTGTGGTTGGCCGAATATTGTAAGGGGTTAATACGTAGTTCGTATTTGAATAGTTAGATTAACGTGTTAGTAATCCAATTGTAGGCAGTTCGTGTGTGGATCTCGTCAGCATATCGTCGCAAACAGGTGTGTAACTAACACCCTCTTATAGACTAGATCGGCAAAAGCCGAAAAGCCGGTATTTTGAGATCTTGCGAGTGTGCTAATGCGCATGAGATTAATAGTTTGATGTATATGGTAAATTAAAGTGATAAGACTGCAGAGTGCGCGATTCCGTGCATTTCGATGTTTTTGGGCTTAATGGGCCAAAAACGGGACAATGGGCCAACGGGCCCAAGTTGGTAAGAAAACGCTGTAAGTGTTTCTGATCGTAAGTAAATGGCTATGTTATGTATGAAAACCTTAAGAATAGTGAAATTACTTGAACACCCCTATGTATGCAAAATTACCGTTATACCCCTAGGGTTATATTATAGAGGAAGCGTCCTGGTGGCTATGCCACAAATATCTGATCTGGTGGCTCTGCCACATATATCTGTCCTGGTGGCTATGCCACAATTATCTGATCTGGTGGCTCTGCCATATATATCTGTTCTGGTGGCTCTGCCACAATATCTGTATCTGGTGACTTCGTCACAATATCTGGCAGCCTCGCTGCGATTTTTGTGGTGTGTAGCGGTTGGGTGGGTCGAGTAGTCTCCCCACATGGTGTAAGGCTGGTACGGGGGTGTTATGGATGAATCTAGGTTGGGTTTCTGCATAAACACGTAATATCTGTTCTGTTCTGTTATGGGCCTATGGGCTTTATTCTGAATTCTGTTCTGGGCTAAGGCCAACTTATTCTATTTCTGTAGTTTGAGCTAATATAGGCTATGGTTGGGTTAATTTACACACTGAGTTTTCCCAAACTCACCCCTTTTATTTCCATCCACGCAGGTAATCCCCAACCATAGTGGGCTTGGAGCTGTGAGGGAATTCAGAGTGGCCACCCGTTCTAAAAGTTTGATTTTCTTCTGGTGAACTGGATATCCTTTTATTTACGTTTGAGGTTTTGAGTTTTTTTTTAAATGTAATAAGGCCGCTTAATTATTCTTGATGGTTTTAATATGTGTTACTAAGATAAGTATTACTTATTTTAACTGTTGAAGTTGGAAAGCTTTAGGGCGCGTTTTCAAAAACAACAATTGATTTCAAAATACCACGATAACAAACAAAGCTTCCGCAATGAAAGTATTTTCCAAAATTAATCACTTTTCCTAAAAAGGACTTAATCAAATCGGTTTCCTAGAAATATACATGAAGTTAAGGTGTGGCAATGGCGGTGTGCATGTCTAGGATTGGATCCGAAGGGAGCTTGGTACTTAAGCAGTCCGATGGACTCACCTCCTCTTTTCCGATTTCCTACCTGGTGCACAGCTTCCATTCACTTTAACCTATACTGAAATTATCTTTTAAAACACTAAGTTTTTCTGGATCAACAATATAAAATGTTTTGAACACTTCGATGTGGCATGTCAGATCCGGCCATAACATCTGGGCCGGGTTTGGGATGTTACAGGTATTCTATTCAAAATGTAAGCTGCTGTCTTTAATGCTTCTCCTTATAGGGACCTAGGCAAGGTAGAATGAGCAATCATGCTCCTTATCATATCCTTAAAAGTTCTGTTTCGTCTTTCAGCTACTCCATTCATACTAGGTGATCCTGGCATGGTGTACTGTGGGAAAACACTACATTCCTCTAGGAATTTTGCAAATGGTCCTGGACATTGTTCACCTGAGCCATCATATCTACCATAGTACTCACCACCATGATCAAATTTGACTTTTTAATCCTTTTGTTGAGTTATTTCTCAACTTCAGCTTTATAAGCTTTGAACATGTCCAAAGACTGAGGTTTCTCATGAATGAGATATAGGTACCCATAACATGAGTAATCGTCTATGAATGTTCTGAAATATTGTTGACCATTCCCGGATGCCATAAGAAATGACCCATAACTATCTGTATGAATTAATTCTAAGACTTTTGAATATCTGTTGGCACCCAATCTCTTGGTTTTGGTCTGTTTTCCCTTAATGCAATTGACACAGACATCAAAGTTTGTGAAGTCAAGGGACTCTAAAATACCATCAGACACAAGGCGTTCAACTCTAACTTTTGAGATATGACCTAAGCGCTTATGCCATAATGATGCTGAATTTTTCTTATTTAATTTGCGTTTAATACCACGTGATTCCACGTGCAAGGTTTCATTATAGGATGCAACTATTTCTAGCAAATAAAGTTTGTTATAAGTATTTAAATAGCCAATTCCAATAATATTTGAATTTAAAGACAAATTAAATTGATTGTTTCTGAATGAACAATAATATCAAAATTCCGTCTAAATGACGGTACAATAAAAGTATCTTTTAAATCCAAATAAAAAACAGTTCCTAATAACAACCTAAAATGCCCAATTGCTTCCACTTCTACCTATTTTCCATTGCCCACAAAGATGTGTCTTTCACCATCACTTAGCTTTCAGTAACTCAGGCAACCCTGCATAGAAACACTTATGTGAGTAGTAGCACCAGAATCTATCCACCAAGTGTTTCTAGGTACTGAAGCTAAATTAATCTCAAAACAGACCAAATTAAGAATTATACCTTTCTTTGCACGCCAAACATGATATTTGGTACAATCTTTCTTTACATGTCCAGACTTGTTACAAAAGAAACAACTCTCCATAGCATATTGTTGTTTCTTTTGAGCTGGACCCTTAGTAGCTTCATTCTGATGTTTTCATTTCTTGCCATTGTCTTTAGAGGCATTGGCCAAATGAGCACTTTCAGACTTATCATGCTTCAACCTTTCTTCCTCTTGCACACAATGAGAAATGAGCTCATTTAGGGTCTATTTCTCCTTTTGACTGTTATAACTAATTTTAAATTGATTAAATTGTGCAGGAAGTGATACCAAAACCATAAGAATGAGCAATTTCTCAGAAAGCTCGATCTTAAGTGCCTTAAGTCTTGAAGCAATATGGAACATCTCCATAATGTACTCCCTTACATTTCCTTAACCCGTCTTCTTCATAGACATCAAAGAAGTCAAAAGTGATGTCATCTCAACCTTATCGTTTTTCAATTTCATCAAGGAAACCTTTGCCCTAAGTAATCTCTTCAGATTCTGTGCCCCTAAAGGGTTCTGGAATACTGTGTTTCATGATCATTAGACTCATGCGATTTGAACGATCCCACCTTTCAACATCCCTCTAACATCAGGGGTGCTTTTCGCAGTGAGAGGTGCAGGTTGTTCTTCCCTTAGTGCAAGGTCTATATCCATACAGTCAAGCACTATAAGTAAGTGTCTTTTCCATTCCTTAAAATTAGTCCCATTAAGCATGGGTATAGAACTTATATTAGCAGATATTGTGGCAGCAAGAAGATGAATTAGCTGAATATAGAACAAAAATAAGTTTAAATCAATATTCATAAGTAAACAATAAATTCAAGATAATGGCTAATCCCATCTCAAGATACCAAACACAACATTAATGTCAAGTCTTTAGACAGTAATATTAATAGTAAGCAGCACTCTTGTTGTAGCAATCAAACACTGACAATAAATTATGTCAAACAATGAATTAATCTTTGGACTAACTTATTGCTTATATAAAATGCCTTATAATTGTCACACATTTATCACCACAGATGTCATTCAAATTTTGCCAATATTAACTTACCTTTGGGTCAATTAACAAACGCAGGAATCACAAAAACATATAATCATCTTAATATTTCAAATAAACTAATCTACACAAAAGAGGTCACTTTAGCGACATTTTGTTTCAACTAATTTATTTAAAATATTAGACATTCTTAATTAAAAGCCAAAATCTAAATTTATTTGTTTCAAAATATTTACCTTAATTTCATATTTCAATCAAATTAAAAGATAACCATATATATTTATATAATTTTCCAAAACTAACTTGCATTAAACCAATTAAAGCATGCATATATTATATATTTATATAAAATAAAATATATATTAAAGAATTAAGCAATGCGTATATGTTAACCCTTTTTTTTAACATCAAAATAAATTCCTTATACCATTAAAAAAATAATAAAAATAGAATGCTTTCAAAGAAAAGGCACAAAGTGACAGAAACATGATTTTGCAAATACAGTAGCACAAATCATGAATAAAGAAAACAATTGAATCGCAAGAAAAAGATTAAAATGCAAAAACTTTTGTAATTGAATTCATCAATTCAAAATTCATTCAAATTAAAAAAATTAAAACAAAACCCTAAAATTTTATGATGAATTCAAGATAATCAAGAACTTAAAAAAATTACTTTAATATAAACCTTCAAAGATCAATATATAAACCCATAAAATTTCATGAATATATTATTCAAAAGAAGAACCTTAATCAATTTTCAATGATTCGATATGACGAGGCTCAGATATCACTTGTTAGATTTGTAAAATAAATCTAAAAATAAAACTAAATAAACCAGGATCTATCATGTCAAATCATCAAGAATAAATCAAGAACAAAACTAGATGCGGAAGCGTACCAGAATCCTTGGATTTCTTAAAGTTTTACCGGATCTTGGAGATTTGATCTTCCAAATTAGAACATAAGAAATTCAGAGAATATTTGCTCTATCTTTCCTAATGATGGGATATTAGAAAAGATATCTTGTGTACAATTTAGGGACCATAACCCTAATATTTATAACATTGGCATATTAGTTCTAATCAATTTCTAATTAGCCCATCATTAATTAGAATTTGATTAGAACTCAATTACTAGAGTATCTACACATATTTGACCCATACTTTATTAATAATTAAAGCCTAATAAAATTCTAACCAAATTAGATCACTTTCAATTTGGGCTAACTTATCATGATAGTAAATAATAACATGTAATTACCCTTATTATATATGTGATGTCCATATTTTCCAACATGAAACTCATTTGCACACCAAGTATAGGTGGGGGGCAAATAGAACATTAAAAATAGTGACTTGATACAAGCTTTGGAGCCTTGTGCTATTGATTCGTTTTTTTGTTCAAGTTATTGTTCGTGTTCCATTTATGTGTTTGAGATATTTCTTACCAAAATTTCACACTAACAATATCAGGGGCGAAGCCAGGGGGGATGGCATGGGCCCAGGCCCCCTTAAAATGTAAATTTGCTCTTTTGACTCTTAAAATTTTTTTAAATTTTAATTTAGTAAAGGTAAAATTACACTTTGGCCCCCCTAAAATTATAAAAATTCGATTTAATCCTTTACAAATTATAAAGATATAAACTATAAAAAAATTAAAATTTTATTCGGCCCCCCCTAAAAATTTGTTTTGGCTTCACCCCTGAACAATATATGAGAAAAGATTGTATGAAACTGTGATTCCAAGTCATCCCTATCCCTTTCTAATAAGAGTATGACAAATCCGATTTTTTCTCTTGATTTTAAGCTTTTTCCTTTGATTTTCAGCTTTTTCCTCTGAAAAAATTCAAATCCAATTAAAAATGCTAAAAATCAAGAGAAAAAAATATGATTTGTCATACATCTATTAGAAAAGGATAAGGATAACCTAAAATCATAGTTTCACATAATCCCTTCTCAACAATATATATTTGATTTGGGTTATCCCTAATAAAAACATTAAAATGGTTGTATTAATTAAGAATGGCATTGAGAAAATCCTACATACTAACGATCAAAATTGGCAAGATAAAACAGCAAAGAAGATTTGATTAGTGATTTTATCATGATCTGCCTTGGAAATTATTATCCCAACATTACAAAATAACATCATCTTCTTATTTCTTAGATCAAGTAGCAGAAGCGGCTTTCAGTGCTTTCTGTCGGACAACCTTAAGAACCTCATACAGTTTGTGGTTGGGAGCCATTGTCTCTTTCACCAAAGCTAAATGGCTAAGCTTTGTCACCCAAGAGTGTAGCAGTGGGTCTTCTCCGAGTCTACCATTTTAATCCCAAGGACCTCTTCCATGGCAACATGGAAGCTAAACACTGAACATATTACAAAGTCAAGGTATCCCACGTTGTTGTCATCTGGGAAAATGTCCTTCACTCCCTCCTCCAACACCTTTATTGTCTCCAACATCTTGTTTATGTCTTTTTCTTGTTCTTCTCCATCAGATTTCAAAACTTTAACCATTGTCTCAAACAACTACACCCAATAAAATATGAAATTAATTAAAATGATAGTGAACATTCATCGTCTTTAAAGATATTTGTGTATATTCGTACCTGCGACTAATGAATGAAGGTAGCCCAGAAGCGAAGTTGTCTCTTTTTGTAGGGATCAGCAGGCAAATTTGGGGGGCCATTTTTCTAAGTTTCATCAACGTATTCAATGATGACAAGCGACTCAACAATGGGATTTCCATTGTGAAGAAGTATTGGAAGCCTTTGGTGAATAGGATTGTGCTTGAACACCAATGGACTTTTGTTAAACATATCTTCTTCAACATACTCGTAGGATATGCCTTTAAGGTTGAGTGCCAGCTCTACCCTTTTTGTGTATGGACTCGCCCATATTCCCAGTAGCAGCACTTTGTTCTGCTTCTCCATCCCACACCTTCTTTAGTTGGACATGGCGTCCATGTGAACAACTCTACTTATTCAGTCCACCTCCCTCTTGCGTTGAACATAGAAATTAAAAAGAAAGTCAACTTGCTGAATAGAATAACGAGTTTATTTAGCCAGTATAATGTGAACTAGATCCAATCTACGTTTCTTCACAAGACTTCATAATCTCGTTGATGTAGGGATTAATCAATTATCTTGGTTATAAACAATGATGTTTAATCTGTCCAGTCAGATCAGTACCAACAGGAGTACCGATTCAGGTAATGGTTTTGAACCGATTAGATCAAGTACGATTCAGGTAATGGTTTTGAACCGATTAGATCAAGTACCATTAAACTATTTTTTTTAAAAATTTAATGATTTCTTAATCAAGTTGGTCAGACCAAAAAACCGATGAACTGATTGATTAAACCATCGGTCTCGTTCTAAAAATATTAGTTATAAGTTATTATATATTTTAGAGGTAAAAGACTAAAAACTGTGTAATTAATGCAATGGAGGAGCACTTAATTTAACCGAACTTATAGACTTAAAATTTTCTTGATCTCTCTCATATTTTAAAAATTTTCTTGAACTCTCTCATATTTTTTGAAAACTATTTATATTATCTTTAGGTCAATATTTGATAGTTTTACATACTTTTCTATTTATTAAAATTATATATATTCATTTTACCTTTTTAACATATTATAATATTATATATTATTATAGATTTAATTTTTTATGTAAGATAAATTACATAATATTTATAATATATTAAAAATTTAGAAAATATACTGAGATTAAACTCAAATTTTCAATGCCATTTTTAAAATCTAGCCCCTACTCAACTTGTCAAATTTTGTACTAGCCTTTAAAATTAGATTAAATTATATCAACAGTCACTTAACTTTGGTTTCAATAATAAAATAGTCATTTAATTTTTAACTCAGGCACCAAACTTCAGAAAAATAACAAGTCAGTCACTAAGGGTCGACTACGACAGTTAATAACAAAATAGATGATTGATTTGTCACTTTTTGATAACGTTAGTGATTAATTTTTTTTTTTAAGTTTAAAGATTGAATTGAAAATTGAGTGATAGGAACCAAAATTGAGTAATTATTTGTGTAATTTAACCTTACAATTACTAGCAATGCAAATGATGACTAAGTCGATTTATGGAATTTCAGCTTTTGTTCCAACTCAAAAGGGGGCTCATGGACTCCCCTTAAAATAGTTAGAAGAGCGAAATTAGTGTGATGTGGTGATTATCTAAAATACTTCTATATCCATAAAAGTTTTGAATTTGCATTAATAGCTCCAAAGAGTATTTTCAGATAAAAGATTTAGTTTCTTTTAATTCTAACAAATTTATCTATTCAGCAATTGTAATATTATTGATGGTTATTTTAGTTAATTCAATATATTATTTGAAATTTAAATTTAAGTTTTTTAATTGTATATAAATTTGATTTCAATATTTACTTTAATATTGGAGTTTTTTCAATTTAAAATTTAATTTTTTTTTATGAATTTTAGTGTTGAATTTAGTATTCAAATATTTATATTTCTTTATTAGAGCATATGTTAAAAAATAGCCGCACCGGAGCGAGAGACGCCACTCTCGGCAGCACCCGTTATAACAAAACGAAGCCCTATCCACAAGTCGCATCGTGAGGAGGAAGACAAAAGAAACCGCCGGTTTCGCTGTCGACGAAATCACCGCTGTCATCACTTTCGCATATTTGATCTTCCAGCACCGCCGCCTGCGCCTCTACTACCAGTGAGAATACCTTGTCTCCTTTCCCTTAATTTCTACGCTTCAGATCTTTATCTATGTTTCCCGATTATCCTAAATTTTAGCGTTTTAAATTTATTTAGTTTAAAATTTCGATTTAGCTTCAATCTTTTCTTTTTCCTCTAAAAAATAAGAAAAAGAATTAAGGTGAGATCTCTCTGTGTTTATTTCATTGTAATATTAATAAAATTTTATAACATTTTCTGTTAATGTCACTATGCAGTATCTATTAAGCATTTTTTTTACATTTATTTCTAATTATAAATTTAGCGAAGCATTTAATTTTGTTTAGAACTTTCGAGAAGGATTTTGATGAGGTGAAGAAACTATGGCAAGCAATTCAGGAAGAGGATACTCAACTAATGGTTCCATCTATGTTTGTAATTTGCCTGAGGGAACTGATGAAAGTATGTTAGCCGAGTATTTTGGAACCATTGGCTTGCTAAAGGTATTCATAAAGCTTTGATGTAAAAACAAAATGTGTGCGGCTGTTTGTGTTATCTGCCACTTATTGTCGTATTTTTGCTGATTTTATAGAAAGATAAGCGAACTGGTCGACCTAAGGTATGGTTATACCGAGATAAAGTGACAAATGAGCCAAAAGGTGATGCGACGGTTACTTATGAGGATCCACATGCTGCGTTAGCTGCTGTTGAATGGTTTAATGACAAGGATTTCCATGGGAGCACAATTGGTGTTTTTATGGCAGAGAGTAAGAGTAGTAATGCTGGTGTAGATGTTCCAACTGCAGCTGCTGATGGTGGTGGATTTGAGGACGATGCAGCAAAGGACATGGATGGGGGTAGTGGAAGGGGTAGAGGTCGGGTTGATTCTTCAGGGAAGATGTGGCAACAGGAGGGAGATTGGCTCTGTCCGAATACAAGGTCTGTGATGTGATATTGGTGAGCTGCTTCTTCTTGCTCTTTTTATAACTTTTCCTTCCAGTTGTCTTTTCCTTTGATTGTTATGTCCATAATTCATATAATATATATTTTTTCTGGTTGCAGTTGTTCCAATGTCAATTTTTCATTTCGTGGTGTGTGCAACCGATGTGGAACTGCTCGACCTGCAGGTGCATCTGGTGGCGGAGGGGCTGGTGGTCGTGGGCGGGGTCGTGGTGCTCCTGATTCTGGAGGTCATGGCCGAGCAGTAGCTGCTACTGGTGGACTTTTTGGCCCAAATGATTGGCCTTTCCCTATGTATGACTTCTAATGCTCAAGTGAAATATTTATTTTTTCTGGTCCTTGTGTGGTCGTAGGGAAGTCAATATTTCCTTTTAGTTTTTCTGTTTATTTGGTATAAAGGAGAGCACTACTGCTTGAACCTGAGATCTCTACCCTAGCATGGCCCCTCTCTTGCTACTTGAGCTAAGCCAAAGGGATGTCTTTAATTTTTTGCTGTATTGTGCAAATTGGTTAGGAGCCACTAGGGATGGTTTTTATGGTGCTTTAAATGTTTTAACATTTCTAACTCTACCAATGTTAAGAAATGCTAGTGTGATTTTATATTTGAATGCAAAGTCATCTTTTGCGCAATGTTATTTATGTCAATTCTTTGAATTTCTGTTTAACAGGTGTGGTAACATCAACTGGGCTAAGCGTATGAAATGCAATATTTGCAACACTAATAAACCTGGTCACAATGAGGGTGGTGTGAGGTATTGATAAGTAATTGATATATTCGAATCTTAGATACAAATTAAGATCTCATGGATATTTTCATTGAAAAATTGATCTTTTGTCTTTGTATTGTTGATTTACTTTTCTAGGCTGGCTTTGTGTAGCTTGATCATTTGCTTCATTTCATTCTAAATGTAAGAGTATCCTTGAGGTGATTTTGACCTTTAATTCATATATGAATAAGTCATCAATCTTACAAGTGTGTCTTTTTTCTCTGATTTACCTTTTGGTTTTGGATGGGCATTTGTATTAACTCGTTTCCTCAATTTCTCTTTTTTCCATGATTTCTCTTTGGTATCTTTTTATCTTTTCTGAGCTATGGTGAGAAGGCTGAGAACCATGTTTCATTGACAGTATTGATATTGTTGCCTTTGCTATTGCCAATCAAGCATGAGACACCCGCTTTTGTTCTTCAACTTTGCCAGTACATATAAAGTTGCTAAAACGTGGCTTTGCTTACTGATCCTTTTTCCAAAAGAAACTTGTACCACACTCCCTTTACTGGAAGGAGATTGAAAATAAAAGAAAATTCCAATACACCAGCTAATTCTTCCATTTTCCTGTACTTCATCTCTTTCATAGTTTAACAATTCTTTTTGCATGATTAGAGGACACACAACGGCTTGGACCACAAACTATTCTTTCCTTTATCATTATTATTTTAAGTATTTCAGTGAAAAATATTTTTCGGACCAAAAATGGCTTGTGCTTTGAGTTTTGTTTGCTGTGCATCAATTTTGCTCCTTGATATGTAGTCAGGCAGTATTTTTCTATTTCTTTTTTTTTTTTCCTCTTGAACTCCTTTTACTACTTTCTTACTATTTATTTGAACCAAATGTCTTGGAACTCTGGTGTCCATCATTTTTCCTTAAATATGTTTGTCAATTATTTTGCTTTGCGATGATACTAAGGGCTTGATATGCTGGTTAGACCCTATTTTATTGGCTTGATTGGGTTTTGTTAGTACAACTGGTATTCAACTTTCTAAAGTTTGTTCCATCATTTTCTCCTTAGCTACCCATTACCGTTATTTGAACTTGTTGAAATTTGTTGTGCAACTGGCTATCTACTGAGCAAGAAGATTCCTAAATTTAGTTAGACATTCACTTCATGTGAGGGAAAACTGAAAATAAATGTAGTTTCCTCTTATTACCTGAATTGCATACATTCTCCTACACATTGCATTATTCCCTTTAAATGGTTTTACCTGATGCTGTACTGATGTTCTGGAGTAATTGCCATTACTGCATAGGCATTCTTGTTGTGTGCTTTCACGGTATTCTTCAACTTGTTAATTAAATTTATTATTAGAGCATTGGATTCATTTCCTCTTCTGTGTTCTTTTCTTTTAATTTTATTCACATCTCATTGATTTGACTCGTTTAATATGCTTTTCGTAGATGGAGTGAAATGCTAGTTTATTTATGTCATTTTACTACAGTATTACTGAGCTTTCACTCCTTCTACCCTTCAACTTTTTCTGCTATTTGCAAAGCATCTTACATTTGCTTTAAACCTGTGGTTAACAGAGGTGGACGTGCTGGTGGTTACAAAGAACTTGATGAAGAAGAGATAGAGGAAACAAGGCGACGTCGACGTGAGGCAGAAGAAGTCAAAATACATCTCTGTTATCATTACTTGAAGCTTAGTTCATTGAATATCTTAATTTGATGGTAATTATTTATGTGTTAATCTCAGGATAATGGTGAGGTGTATGATGAGTTTGGCAATCTCAAGAAAAAGTTCCGAGCAAAAACACAACAAGCTGAAGCTGCTCGAGTGCTACCAGGTTCATGTCGTGCTGGCTGGGAGGTTGATGAACTAGGTATTGGGTTCATTATGTTGACAACTACTTCATTTGGCATTGCATTGTTTTAGATACCGATTGTCATACATGTCAAGGTTATTTAATTAACTGGACAAACTGGAAATGAAAGATATAGGGTCCTCCTAGTTTAGGTTTCTAGGCTCCAGATTAGTTAGACTATATACATATGGGTGGTGACCACATTTCATATCATATTTAGCCCAGATAGGTACTCATTGAAAACTCTTTCATATAGGTGTAGTTCACTGTTATACAACCTAAAGAAAACAACTCTTTTTCTAAATTTTTACCCTGTAAAGAAAAGGTGTTTTTTTTTTCTCGATTTAAATAAAACAAGGTATTTACTTAAATCTTCTGCAGTGTTTTGATGTTTTGGAGTATCATAATGTTGTAGTAAAAGTGGGTATCTGGCAGGTGTAATTGACAGGAATGGAAGAGAAAGAAGCAGAGATAGAGAAAGTAGCAAGAATAGAGAGCATGAAGATAGGGAAAGACGCCGTAGTCGAAGTAAAGAGAGGGATAGGGGAAAGGATCGGAGTCGTGATTATAATTATGAGCGAGATAGAGAGTATCGGCGGGATAGAGACCGAGATCGGAGCAGGTACTTTGACTGAGAAAGGAAGAATCAGTGTGTTGGTAATGTGGGAAGTTGTTGAGTTGAATTGGCATCTCAAGAGTTTGGATTTAGTGTGAGTATGATACTGCAGGAGTTGAGATTTTGAAATTGTTAAACTTGATTTGCAGTGCTGTTTCTAAGCTTTTTCTGGTAGTCTTTTTAACAGAAGAATAGGAATTTAACGTTCTTGAAACTCGGGACTCTACTTTTATCTCTGTATTCAAATGTGTAAAATTTCAAACATTTCTTTATAACATCAAAATGGTTTTTATTACCGTGAGATGGTTTCTCAAGAAATATCAATTTTCTTTAAAGATGTGATTGATGATGTTTGTCATTTTAATAATAAATTAAAAATTATTCAAAAATTAAATGAAATATGTTTAATTCTAAAAATTAATTTAATTTTAATATTTACAGTTTTAATAACGTTACCTGAAATTTAAATTAAATGAGTTTAATTTTAATATTTAAAAAATAATTCATACATAAATGAAACGAACTTTTATTACAACTCAAAACAATTTGTAAATATGAGAATGCATTTTGAATATGTGAACATAGTTTGGAATATGAGTATTTTTTTAAAAATATTTATTTCATTTTAAAAAAGATATTATTTTGTGATAAATTAGTATCAAAAATACAATTTTGAAAAAAAAGAATAAAGAAAAAAAAAGATTTTCTTCCTTTCCAATACTTAACAAACACAAATACTATATTAGATTAGATTTATTATAATAGATATTACAATAAAGGCCTTGTTGTTACGAAACAATATTAAAATTCTATTATATCTACTCAAATAATTTTCATACCAATTTTTGCAATAATTGATATCAGAGCCTAGGTCACTCTCTCTTCTGTGATTAAATTGATAAAAAAAACGACATTCATAATTTATTACTTGTATAAATATGTGTAAATGGATGCATGTATCATATAATTGTTAGTATGCGAATTATTATTTCTACGCAGGTTTTTTAATTTTCTACAATTAGAAAATCTTGCGAGTTGAAAACAAATTAGGAATCTTATAATGAAAACTGAAACAAAGACATTGGACTAGGTGAACGGAAAAGTCGACAACCCTTAAGAAACTTTGGATTTTGCTTTGGCATGTTTTTTATTTATTATTTGATATTTGTTTAATATGAACATTTAAATTTTTAATGTGATCGAAATTTCAAACATCATGAAAAATTAGATTTTGAAAATAAGATCAAGTTCTTTAAGAATTGAAAAGTCGTACACTTTTCAAATCTCAAAGTTGAAATTTAGGGTTTAAAAAAATAAAATTTCCTTATTTGACCCAAATTTGAAACTTCCAATTTTGTGATTTTGGTATGTCTATTAAGTAGACATTTTTTTGGAGTTTTGAACTTAAGAATCATAGATTTTGTCAAAATCATATGTTAGGGCTTCCAAAATCGATTTTAAGGTTTTAAAAAACCCAAAAGTCAACTTCCAAGCATTCTTTCCCATTTGATTTTTTTTTAAAAAAAATTTAGTTTATGATGAAAATAAGTGTTGGTTGAAATCGGACGAATTTATTTGGATGAATGATGGCATGGTCAAGTACTTAGAAAATTTAAAAATCCAAAGTATGTTTTTGGATAAATTTTGTAATTTTTCGTTTTTCTTAGGACGGAACTATGAAATTCTTTGGCTTGTCAGAGTCAATTTTATTTTCAATTGTTAGATAGATATTTTTGATATCAAGTAAAAGTATTGTTCCAAGTAGTATAAAATATTGATCTCACAGAGAACTATTACTAATCGAAATGTCAATCACAAAATATTACTCTAGAATCTATCCAAATTAATCAATAATAAAATTAATTTAAAAGTAAACAAAAATAATCAATGCAAATTAAATCAAATAAACAATCAATAGTAAAATCCTAGGACTACAATTTCATCCACTGCGTTAGCTAATTGATCCATCTCCACCCAATTTATTCTAATAGAGTTTGTTATTAACTTGGGAACTAAATTTCCCTTAATTCTCTTCCGATCAATTAAAGAACTAATTTAATTTAACTATTGTGCTATATTCTTATGCCAATAATGTAGACCAAACTGATTAAGTATATTCCTATCCTAATTACGAATCACGGTTTGACCCATCTTATTAAGACAAAAAGTTATTCATTTTAGACGTAAAACGAAAAGTCATCTTCTAATTTCTTTAGGTAGCTGACTAGGCTATTATAAAAAAAGAATAAGAATGAATAAATAATCTAAACTCCATCAACAATTAAAAAAAGATGGAAATAGATAACATTCAATTAACTAAACATGAAATACATTGTAACCCTAGAAAAGAGATTTAGTTCATGGAGAATTTGAGAAAAATCTTTAAATTAAAACAATAACTAGGCATAATAAAAGGAAACAAGAATGAAGAACGATGGAGAAACTCCATCTTCTCATTGAAATTCATCAATTCTTGATGTGTGAAAGCTTGGGCAGCTCCTCTTTTTTCTTTTCTCCCTCCCCCCTTTTTGTGTAACGCCCCCGTACCCGAGACCATCGCTGGAGTCAAGCACGAAGTGTTACTAAACTTAATTCATCAATTAAACAACTTAAACAACTTATTACCAACCATGCATGACAACCAAACATATGCACATCACCAATATCAAACATAACATAAATAGCTAGATTTATAAGTCAGAATCATTAGCTCACTAAAGACCAATATATTTGGCCAAATAATAATAACACATGTTATAAAATTAGGTTCCTATACATGCCACTCACTTGATAAATCTAGCATATGTGTTTATACTGTCAAGGTGTTGGCTTGATAGTGTGATGCTGCCTCCGACGGTCTCCAACCCTGAGCTAACCTGACAACACTAAAAGAAATGGAAAGGAGGGGGTAAGCTTTATGCTTAGTAAGCTCACATGAAATAATAATAAGCAATTTACTAACATGCTTCCCACAATAAAACTAACTCATTTGTACATTTACACATGTTCTGGTTAAGCTGTTTTCTTGAGTAATAGTCACTAAATCATTTATATTTAGAGTTACGGAACTCCAAATTAAGATCCGTAAATTTTACCAAAAACTAAACTCATATATCTTTTCACCATAAAATTTTCAGAATTTTTAGTCCAGCCAATAAGTACAGTTTATTATTAAAAATCTCCCCTGTTTTTTTGTTTAACAGCTTCGATCTTTCTTCACTAAAATTTATTTATCTCATAGTAAAAAACTCAGATGATGTTCTCGTTTGTTTTTATTAAAAGTAGGCTCATCCAAGATTCTAGGAATATAAATTATACCCCAAAATTATTTTTCTATAATTTTTAACAATTTTTCCAAGTCAAAACAGGGGATCTTGAATTCATTCAGACACTATCTCACAAGAATTCAAATATCACATAATATGGAATTCTTTTGCTTCCCCTGTTTCTTTTATGTGAAAATAGACTTAATAAAATTTAATTACATATTTTATTTGAAATTTAATTCAACTTACACAATTTTTGGTAAATTTTCAAATTCATGTACTGTTGCTGTCCAACACTGTTTTACTACTAAAGTTCACTTTTGCACAATTTCACTTAATCCCTTCCATTTTACCGAGGTTCGCTCAAATATCGAGCATATTACTCATAAATTCAAATAAACATATACTTGCACTTGTTCATCACATAATCACTTTCACATTTATTTTCACTTAATCGATTTCCCGTTAAACTCATCGGAATAATAACAGATACACAATTGCTTGCACATTTTCTCATTTCCACACTTGTAGCCGAAGCTATCTGGTATGCATAGTAGCCTGCACTTAGTACTACACATGCGACCAATTATCTGATACACGTAGTAGCCTGCACTTAGTACTACACACGTGATCGAAGTTATCAGGTACGCATAGTAGCCTGCACTTAGTACAACACATGCGACCAATTATCTGGTACACGTAGTAGCCTGCATTTAGTACTACACACGTGACCTCACAATAGCTCATTGGTATCGTTTCTATTCCGAAGGTTCAACCGGGAAATTCCTCACTTTTTAACATTTTACTAAATTGTCCGTAATCAATTTAAATTCATAATTTACATCAAATAATCATTTGATAGGCAGCCACATTTCATATGATATCAAAATATATTAACATAAAAAGAATCGATAGATTATTTATATAAGAACTTACTTGAAGTGTCGATCTCACTATCCATAGTACCAATTGTCCATTCATAGTATAATAAGACACAACTCAAATAGAAAATTAGCTTTTAAGAATTTACATAACATAAATCACATATTTCATATATCACTTGTCATGTATCATCATTTTCTTGCACTTCATGTAACATTCTTTCATGTCATATTTCCACATCATAAACACCATTCCATCAACTTTTCCAATATATTAAATCATACAATATATGCAATAATAGTAAGAAATATAATTCAAACATAACATTGCATTATTATTATCATACGAACTTACCTCGATACAAAATATTAGCAATCGGGCCTATTCCTTGTAAACTTTGTTTTTCCCTCGATCACGACTTGAATCTCGTTTCTCTTGATCTATAATACCAAATTAATTTATTTAATACATACATTCATCAAAACAGCCTTTAATATGAACTTTGGAAAAATTACCATTTTGCCCCTAAACTTTTGCATAATTACACTTTTGCCCCTAGGCTTGGGAATTAAACTTCATCCCTTATTATTATGTTTTATGACATGCTGATCATTTTTCCCTTCTATGACAACATCAAATTCTCACTCTAACATGCACTTATGACTATTAGGTATTTTTACCGATTAAGCCCTTTTACTCGTTTTCACTAAAAACCGAGTAGCACAAGTTGTCTAAAATAATTTAAAACCTCATATTCTATCATAAAACACCAAAATACACAAATTTCAACTATGGGTATTTTTCCAAATACGAACCCTAGGTTGAATTATTGCTAGCATAAGCTTAATCAAGTTATTGGGATTCCAAAACCGTAAAGAACTTGAAAAACGGGGCTAGAACGGACTTACTATTGAGCTTGGAAAGCTTGAAAACCCTAACCATGGCTTCCCCCATGCTAATTTCGGCCTCCATATGGAGAAGATGACCATTTGTGTTATTTTTCCCATTTTATTTCATTTAATATACAAATGACCAAAATGCCCTTACTACTAAACTTTCAAAAAAATTCCATCCATGTCCAATTTTTGTCCACAAACTTCAAAATGGTCTAATTACCATTTAAGTACCTTTGATTTAAAAACTTATAACAATTACACACTTCTAACACGTAAAACTCAACTTTTGCACTTTTTACAATTTAGTCCTTTTGACCAAATTGAGTGCCCAAACGTCGAAATTTTTGAACGAAATTTTCACGAAATCATTCTGTGAAATCGTAGACCATAAAAATATAATAAAAATAAAATTTTCCTCGTCGAATTTGTGGTCCTGAAACCACTGTTCCGACTAAGCCCAAAATTAGGATGTTACATTTTGTTTCTTTTTTTCCCTTTTTTAACCCCTAAAAATTGTAACGGTTGAAAAACTATCAGGTATGTGTGCCACTCTAATGAAAAATCTTTCCATTGGAGCGAAAAGTTGTTTGTTTGCTTTCATTAGGGCAGAGACATTTTCCATTGGAACGGAAATATTCTTATGTCAAGCTATTATTTCACATGCTTTGTTGGACCTACATTGGATTAAAACACATCGAAGAATATTCCCATTTAACATTATAAATATATAGTTAACTTAAAACATCAATGAAATAAAATTCCAAAAATATAGCAAAATTAAATTATAAAATAAAGTAAAAATCCTAAAATCCTACTAAAATAAGGAATAGATAACTCTAAAAATATTAGAGTTATCACACCTCGAAGTTAGAGTTTTTCTAGTTCCTAGCAAAAGAAAAGGACACTCACTACTATCTACCCTACTTAGATTAGTTATTCCTAATTATTATAAGAAATTGCCTCAATACCTCATATCAAAATTAAGTTCAAGATCTGAAATTCTAAATTTCCTACTTGTAATATCTTGATTTTGGGCCTAGTCGGAATAGCGGTTTCGTGACCACAAAATTTGAGATAGAAATAATTATTTTATGATTATTTTGAGGTCTATGATATGATTTCATGATTGTGTGAAAATTTCATGAAGAAATTTTATGCATAAAGTGCTTAAATTGAAATTAGGGACTGAATCGAATAATTTGTAAAACTTGCATTCTAGAAGTTTCTAGTATGAAATTGTTTTGAAATATTAATTAGGAGGTCTTAAATAGAAATTTTACCAATTTCTAAGTCTATGGAAAAAAATTGGACATGGATGGAATTTTTGGAAAGTTTAGTAGTAAGGGTATTTTGGTCATTTAGGGGTAAAATGAATTAAAATACAAAATTAAAAGCCAATTTTGCTCATCTTTAACCCCATGGCCGAATATAGCAAGGAGAAACCATGGCTAAGGTTTTTCAAGCTTCCAAGCTCGATTGTAAGTCCGTTCTAGCCTCGTTTTTAATGATTTTTACGTTTTTGGAGTCCCGGTAGCTCGATTAAGCTTATGCTAGCAATAATTCAACCCAGGGTTCATATTTGGAAAAATACCCATAGGTGAAATTTGTGTATTTTGGTGTTTTATGATAGAATATGAGGTTTTAAATTATGTTAGACAACTTGTACTACTCGGTTTTAAGTGAAAACGAGCAAAAGGGCTTAATCGGTAAAAATACCTAATAGTCATAAGTACATGTTAGAGTGAGAATTTGATGTTTCCATAGAAGGGAAAAATGATCAGCATGTCATAAAACATAAGAAAATAGGCTGAAGTTTAATTTACGAGCTTTGGGGCAAAAGTGTAAATATGCAAAAGTGTATGGGCAAAACTGTAATTTTGCCAAAATATGATTTTGGGTCAATTTGAATAATGTGAGTCCTAATTAGACTATATTTTAAATGATAGAGCAAGGAAAACTGAAATTCGGGCTAAAATGGAAAAATACCAAGTTGTGGACGAAATGGTAAAAGTAGCCATTTTCGCATACGAGGTAAGTTCATGTGTAAATAATGTAGCATAATTGTTATTTTTAAGTTATTGATGTTAATTATATGATATGCTGATTTTTTTATCGTGAAATATTATGCTCTGTGGTTAATGTTGAGTAATATGCAAATTATGTTTACTACTTGATAAATATGAATTGCTACCGAGTATCGGTTCCGATATTCCATGGAAGACGGCAATGTGAGATCGAGGAAAAAAGCCCGTTTGAACCTTAGGAATAGATTAGGATACAAGTGACATGTCACTAGGATGGTTGAGCATCCGAACTCGTTGAGTTGAGTCCGAGTTCACTTATGGATGCGAATGTCCGAACTCGTTGAGTTGAGTCAGAGTTCGTGAAATGTAACTAGGCATCCGAACTCGTTGAGTTGAGTCCGAGTTCACTTATGGATGCGAACGCCCGAGCTCGTTGAGTTGAGTCCGAGTTCACTTAGGGGCGGGTTACATGATTTCTTAATTACATATGAGGCACTTATGTGCAAATTATCCGTGTATCCGAGTTGTATTCCGATGTGTTCAACGGGTGAAATTTCTAGTGAAATGAAAGAACACTTAAGATGCAAGTGACGTTTTAGTAAGTGTTGTGAAATGGACACTTTGGACAGGTATGTTCTTAACCCTCGAGTTGATAATAGATACAACAACGATAAGGTAGTAAGATGATGAATGATGTTTAGAAATATGATATATGTTTTGGTGATACCATGCTAAAGTTGTTTGGTATATTTGTATTGTTATGTTACTTGTTATTTACATATGAACTTACTAAGCATTTATGCTTACTCCCTCCTCTTTATTTACTGTAGTTTTGAACAAGCCAGCTCGGGAATCGGGACGGGTCGAAGGTTCGATCACACTATCCAAAGGACTTTCATCTGGGTAAATGGCTTGTAAAACTTAAGTATGGCATGTATAGCAATATATTTATTTTGTGTAAATAATTTTATGATATGGCCATGATTGGTTGAGAAAATGTTTGATATTGATAAGTCATGGTGATGGTTAAATTTAGATCATGTTTGATATCATGGAAGTTTAATAGGTTATCTAGTTCATAACAACTCATGAAAAGATGAAATTTGCCTTAAAACAGAATATTGCTCCAGCGATGACATGAATTTGAAAAATCACTAAAAATAGTATAAATGGAATTAAATGATGAGAAAGTTATGAAATTTAAGCTTAATGAGTCTATTTTCATATGGATAAAAAAACAGGCATATAAATTATACTTTATGAGATATTTGAAACCTTGTAAAAAAGGGCCAGAATGATTTCTGGATCCTCTGTTCTGACTTTAAAAATTCATAATAAATTGTACAAAAATAATTAGAAGTCATTCTTTATATTTACAAATTCCTTATTGAGTCTAGTTTTAATAGAAACAAACCTTGTAGTCATTGAAATTCTGTATAGAGATATATCTGATTCGTAATACACAGATGTTAGAGCAGTCGAACCCTGAAACAGGGGAGACTTTAATTAATAAACTGTACTAATTGCCCCAACCAAAAATTCTAGAAAAAATTAGTAAATAGATATATGAGTCTAGATTTAGGGAAAATTTACGGATCTTGATTTCTAGTTTCGTAACTCGAGATATGAATTTTCTTGTAACTGTGACGCGAGTAGCTAGAAAGCTGTGAATGTAGAAACAAAAGATTTGAAGTTCTTATTTTGATAAATTATGTTCGGTAACTCCTCAAGCTCGACTCCGGAGAAGGTTTCGGGCGCGGGGGCGTTACATTTAGTGGTATCAAAGCAGGTTTAGTCGGTTCTCGGACTAACCTAGCATGTATAAAAGTTTAGCTATACATGCCACTGATCTGTGATAGTGCGATGTCTTCCGACACGTATGAGTACCGTCTTATTTAGACAGGGTACTCTCCAACCGAGCTGCGCTGACCATGTTCAATGTTATGCGAAGGTATTTGAGTAATGTTATGATTATGATAAGTCTCGATTCAGAAAAGTATGAATAAAAGTTTATGATACATATGTGATAATATGTGAGA